>NC_056725.1:1891667459-1891872459 GCF_019279795.1 Protopterus annectens
GTCCTGCGGTTTCTCTGCCCGGTGTCACGGGGAGTGATCAGTGACAGTTGTAGCTAAGGGGGTGAAAACTGGGGTTCCGATATCAAAGGAGTGCTGCCAGAAGCAAGAGCCCTCTCCATCACATGGAAGGGAGGCCCACTCAAAGAGGGATGGGAGCCCAGAACTGAGAAAGACAACCTTGGGACTGGGGTCACACCCCACTCTGACAAACCTGCCCCCATGGATGGAGCTTCAAGCAGGATCGGCACAGACATGGCGATCAGCGCTGAGGATGAAACTGAAGAGAGAGGTGACTCCATACCCCGGGCCAATGTGCCCATCCCCCAATCCCCAGAATGAGGAACGACCAGTTCAATGGGAACCGAAGACCAAAGGGACAAACTTGGAGCCAGAGTGAGATGCACCATAGGTGCCGAGGTGATGGGATCCAAGAAGGATGTTGGAGCAAAAGGCTTCAGGACCGAAATGGTCGAAGGAGGAGTGTAAGATGGAGTCTGTGGATAAGACAACCCAAGTCCTCCAGGTGGCTGGCTCTTAGAAAGTGTGGGGATCCCCCTGGCTAACAACAGCTGGTCTACATGACACATCACATCATGTTCTGATAGGCTCCTGGTGGATCTAGTGGATACTCTGGATGGGGAGTCAGAATATTTGATGAAGGGGCTATAGTCTTGCCCAGAAATGGATCTATGGAAGGGAAGTATCAGGTCCGTGGTGCAAGGTCAGCCAGCACTGAAGTCTCTAGTTTCAACACCGGAAGTAAAGGGATCAAATACAGTGAGGTTGGTACAATGCTTGGTGCTGAAGTGGCACTCGGAGACAAAATGGTCAGTTCCAAAATGGAAGCTAATGGAGTAGTCGAAGGTGCTGAAGTCAAAATAGGTGTAGTAAGGTCTATGACTGGTGCCGGAGGTAGGACTGGTGCTGAAACTGGCACCGGTATAGAAGATTTCAAGATGGTCGGAACTGAGGAAGATGGAGCCATAGAGGTAGATTTATGCTCCGAAGATAACTTTGGGACCTTAGATTTCCCAGGCTTGCTCTGATCACCTGATAGTAAAGAAGGAACACAGTGGGATCTCCTTTTGTCCTTAGTAGGAGGGGTGAGACCTCCATCACAGAAATGGCCTCTAAGAAGGGAGATTTGAGTAGCCCTTTCAGAATGAGTTTATTTTTGCGCTCATTAAGAGTGCGTTGACTGAAACTCTGACAAATGTCCCACGGAGGCTGCACTGAAAGGTGAGGCACTCCCAAACAGTATACACAGTCATCATGAGAATCACTATTAGGTAACTTGCCCTTACATGAAGTACAATGCTTAAAATCTGACATACCCTTCTTATCCAACATCTTGATAGAAAAGACACCACAGGCCAACTGTATAATCCAACTAAAATAAAGTCAACTCCATTCAAAAAGTCACAAATATAACAATACACTGGTATGCAGAAAAAAAGAGGAAAACACCTAAATAAAAGCCAAAGCTAATTGATTAAATAAGAGAGACAATACCAACTATGGTATTGAAGAAATACCACAAGGGTAAGAGAGGAAAGGCTGTACCAGCAATGGTACTTGAAAGTTTACCAACGGTAACAATGGGTAGAGAGGAAAATCAAGGTTAGACAGAAGAAAAGACACTGGAAATACTAATAGCTTAATAAAATATGACAATATCCAATTTTTTTCACACAAATATCAAAAACGTTCCACTTAGCTGCGAGCTCGGCTAAAACATGGCTTTATGGCTATGCGGCAAACAACATCTGAGGTAACAGGGAGAAGGGCATTCTGGGTAAAGACTTAGCTCGAGAGTTTTTTTGGCTGACGTGAGCTTGGTAAAAAGGCTGACTCAGTTCTGAGGGCTCAAAACCGAATCCATCAGTGATGAATGAAAAGAAGATTAACAACATCAGATTACATATTTCAGTACATCAGCCCAGCAACACCCTGCATGCTATATATGAAGATGGAACCACTTGTCTGGTGGAGCTCTTGCATGATTCACAAAGTGCATCTCAAAGTATAACAGAGGCAGCCCGATGTAGCACTAAAATGCAGAAGTTAAGGACTCCCACCCACAGAGAAGGCCCCCTCATACCCAGTAATCAAGTCCACAAAAGATGGCAGTGTAAGCAGGGCACCGATATCAAACACAGAGGAAAAATTCTGCAGGAGAGACAAGGGAAGCCACAAAAAGCACTTTATTCAACAAAGACTGCCCCCATGATAAAAGACACACCTACTCATGTGCAACCACATTTAAAAACACACTACCTAAATTACAAAAATTACAAAATACAAGTTGCAAAAAATGCATGCAATATTAAAACAACCAACTATAGATATGAAAAAAAAAAGAAAAAAATAATAATAACCACTTAAATATAATAAGACATCAACCTAAGAATGCTAGCAATGGAAACAGTGTCATTTAACCCAGAGGGCACAGTGGCGTTGAATTTCAACTGCCAGTATAGTTCTTTCTGTTCTGTTA
This sequence comes from Protopterus annectens, assembly GCF_019279795.1. Lineage (NCBI taxonomy): Eukaryota > Metazoa > Chordata > Ceratodontiformes > Protopteridae > Protopterus > Protopterus annectens. Next base: position 1,891,669,957 of record NC_056725.1, read on the forward strand.
AGTCACGCCATGGCCCTCCCAAGGAACTTTTATACAGTGTATCAATTCTAAAAAATAAAAACTCATGATTCGGATATTTCACCACATGACAATATAAAGAATTTGTGTTTTTCTTGTGATTAATATTGTATGTGTGCTCGTAGATCCTCTCTTTAAAAAGGCGGACAGTCTTTCCAATATAGAAACTAAGGCACTGTTGGCACAAAGCTAAATACACAATACCTACTGATTTACAAGTACAGTGAAACTTAGTTCTAATAGAAATATCATTCACTAATACTACTGTATTCTCCAAAGTAAATGGGCACTGTGAACAAGTGTCACATTTAAAAGTACTGCATGCTCCTTCACTAACATTAACAAATGCTGTTTCCTTAGTTTCTAATAAGTTCTTAATACCTCTAGCTCTTCTAGGAACAAATCTGGCCGACTACCCAAAATATCAGTGATCACATCAAAGGCTTTAAAAATAACCCAGTTTCATTTAATGATATCCTGAATAAATGGATATTCATGCATAAGTGTTTTTATCATGGAGCACGTATAACTATCTTCTGTGGTTCTTGGAGTTTATGGAGGATTTAGGCAAGAGCAGGATCTTGATTTGAGGAGGTGAAGCTTGACCTCAGTTTTGAAGCATCAGGAACTAGTCATTCTGCGAAGGCTAGGTGGGTGCTTATTCCAGGCAAAAAACACTGAGTGCTTGTACAGGAGTTTACCTATAGTTTTGTTTGGCTTGTAGATATCCAGAAGGTGCTGTTCTCTGTTATAGAGAGTACGGATAGGGATATAAGGGGATACTATGGTCGAGAGAGATGGGCAGGCTAGGGGAGTGTTAAGAAAGGAGTGTGTGAGCTGCAATTTGGAAAGTAGTAAGAGCCAATGAAGTCATTTTAGGGCCAGGCAATGATGTGATTTGTAAGGTAGGTTACATGTGAATCTGGCTATGCTATTGTAGGTTTGCTCAAGTATGGAGAGAAGGGTTTACTGGACATGGATAAAAATAGAGGAAGCATGGGGGAGACATGGAAGGAGGAAGGCTTGAGCTAAGGAGGGCCTGGAGTTAGGAGTGAGGATTTTTTTATTTATGTAGAGAAGACCAACTTTCTGATTAGTTTTTTTTTGATGTAGTGTTGAATATGGATGTCAGATTTTAGCTAGTCATCAATTATAGTACCAAGCAATTTAATGTGTGGTTCTGCATTGATGAGGATGTTATCTAGGCAAGAAATTGTAAAGAAAGATTTACGGTGGGAGAGAGATTTTGGAAGAAATAGTATGTGCTTAGTCTTTTTGGGGCTAAATATGAGTTGGTGTTCTGTGAGCCATTTTTCTACTAATGAGAAAGAGGTTTGAGTGATAGAAAGAAGTTTGGTTAAGTTGTCGGCACAAGAGATGAGGGTAGAGTTATCGGTGTATTGTATAAGTGAGGAGGTAGTACAAGAGGTGGAGAGATGATTGGTGAAGATATTGAAAAGGAGGGGGCCAAGGATTGAGCCTTGTGGAACATCAGTTTGGGTAGGTAGGAAGGGGGAGCAGGTAGACTGCCATCTAATGGATTGGAGCCTATTTGAGAGGTAGCTTGAGAACCAGAGAACAGTGGAGGGGGAGAGGTTGAGATCAATAAGTTTGGTGAGTAGTTTGGAATGGGAGACTGTATAAAAAGCTTTTGAGAGGTCGAGGAAAAGGCAAGATACCAGGAGATTTTTGTCCCTATCTTCAGCGACAGTGTGAATGAAGGACATGAGGGCTGTCAATGTGCTATGATATGGTCTAAAGCCATGTTGAATGGTACGGGGGGGGGTCAGAAGATTTCCATTGATTAGGTAGTTTAGAATCTGGTTATGAATGCATTTTTCCAGGATTTGGGTAGTGGAAATAGGATGGCAATGGCTCTGTAGTTGGATGGATCAGTGGAGTTACCTCCCTTGTGTAGTGGAATGATATAGAAAGATTTCCAGATGTCTGGGACAGTGGATATTTTGATGGATTGGTTTATTAGGATAGAGACAGGATAGGCTATAGAATGAGCTGCAAGTTTTTTTTCATAGAATTTTATTAAATAATTATTAAAATAAACAAATATTTCCATGAAATTATACATTTTTTTCTTTAAAGTTAAAAAACAAGAAAATAAAAAAACAAACCTTCTAATATAAAAATCAATGTAACTAAACTATGTACAAAGACGTTCATCATGCAAAAAAAGTTTTTTTAATGTAGCCGTAGGATTAATAAAAATCATCTGTTTACATAAATTAATAAACTATTTTTCTAGAAGTTCATAGATGATATTCCATGAATTATATAATGTAGTATTCCTAGATGATCTAGATTTAATAGTTAACATTTCCAAATTACACATTTCAAGGAGTATGTTTTTAAATTCCAAAAATGTAGGTGCTGTACTAGATTTCCAATTCTTAGTGACTGTTTTTCTAGCTATAGATAGTATAGACCAAACCAAAGGGTACGTATTCTCTTTTACACAATCAGGAACAGGAGTATTAAATAAAACAAGTGATTTAGATATAAAGAAATTATCAGTAAAAAATGTTTGCAACAAATTATTGATATCATCCCAAAATGTACTTAAATATATGCAATTATAAAACATATGAGATCAGTCAGCATTCAATTCAATATTATATCTCCAACATGTTATATTCTTTTTATAAAATATACTTATATTATGAGGAGTGATAAATGATCTATTTAAAAATCTCCATGTGAATAATTTCCATTTTAAAGAAGAAGTAGTCATACTTGCTGACTGTAAAATATTCAATTTGTCTTTCTCAGAAGGGGGATTATTATTAATTAAAGAAAAATATTTCCAATAATTATCTGAATGTGTATCTAAATCACATTTAATTGCCCTATAAATGTTTGCTAGCTTGTTATTAGCAGGAGATCTATGCAAAACTGATAAAATCATATATTGTATTAGCTTGGGAATTTTTTTCCTAATTATAGGAGACATAGAATCCAATTTATTTAATACATATTGTCTAGCTTCTTGAAGCTCTAACCATAAACAAGAACTCTTCCAAGAGTAAACTATTGGATTTTATCTCATTATTTATCATCATTTGGTGCCAAAATGTTAAATGCTTTTGCTGAAATATAGACATTTTTTTAAAATCTGAAGAGAAAATAGATCTGTGTGTGTAGGCTGTAGGGAAGAGTAAAAAAAGCCAATCCTTATATATATTATATTTAAATATAAAATTTTAAAATGATTTTAAAAGAAAAACTATATATTTAGAGTTAAAACTCAGAGAAGAAAATTAAGAAATATAATCTTTTAACCTACAAATAAATGGATTATTAATTATGTTTAGCTTATAGGAACTGCTTATATCTTTGGTATTTTGTGACAATACCTCTATAAACTCTTTCTACTTAGCAGTGTATTCCACATCAATGAGATGAGAGATTGTATTGAATACTGATGGAATTGAATACATTTCTAAATTTGGTAAGGCTATACCCCCATTAATCCAATTATACATATGGTATATTAATGCAATCCTTGGCTTATTTGGTAACCACAAACATTTCTGACTAATTGAATTAAATTTTTTAATTATTTGGTAAGAAGGAGGTATATATAAAGATTGAATTATATATAAGATTTTGGGGAGAAGGATCATCTTTATTATTAAAAGTTTATCATCCATAGAAAAGGGTAATTTGTTCCATTTATTTATTAAATTTTCTATCTGTAATAGACTTTTATTATAATTTATTTGAATAGTATCTTTAATATTGTTAGTAATAATTATACCTAAATATGCTATTTGTTGAGACTGAGCTATATATTCATTATATTCATCAGGCATATTGTATTTTTTTAAACCTGTTAAAAGAATTTGTGTTTTATTATTATTAAAAGTAAGGCTGGCATTTTTTGAAAATATTCCTTCCATGTTTTAAAAAGTTTTTGTATAGATTCCCTTCTACTCCCAAGAGTAATCAACATGTCATCTGCAAACATTTGTATTGTAGATGATATAGTGGGGTTTAATTTGTATCCTTCAATATCTGCATCATGTCTTATTAAATTTGCCCATGGTTCCATAACTAATGAAAATAAAAGAGGGGATAAAGGACACTCTTACTTAGTACCTTTTACTATTGGTATATTTTGAGATATACTAGTACCAATTTTAACATAAGCTTGGCTACCTTTATATAACAGAGTGATAAGCCTGATAAAATTATTGGAGAAATGTAATTCCTTTAATGGAGTGAACAGATATTCCCATGTAACTGAGTCGAAAGCATAATTTATATCTAAACTAACTAGGGTTAAATTTGTTTTAAGATTTTTCACCAAATCAATTAAAGTTAATATTCTTTTAATGTTATCATATGAAGTTCTCTTTATTATAAACTCCGTTTGATGACTATCAACTAATTTGGATAAAAGTGTTTTAAGCCTTTCTGCATAAATGGACATAAATAATTTGTAATCAGTGTTTAATAGGGAGATGGGTCTATAGGAAGTACACTTAGAGGGATCTTTGTTAGATTTTAAAATAGGAGAAATAAAAGTGTATTTCCAAGAAGGTGGAATTATGTTTTTGTCCTGAACAAGATTAAATACTTTATAAAGCAATTTTAGAGCATTTATAGGTAGTAATTTGTAAATTTCAGGAATGATGCCATCATTAACTGGTGCTTTATTTTGCTTTAATTTGGTAATGTGAGTTTCAAGTTATTTGAAAGATATTTGTTTATCAATAGAAATCCCTTGTTCATCTGAAAGTCTTGTTTTAGTGTATTTATTAATAAATGTTTTTATTTCCTCTTTAGAGTTAATTTAGAGTTAATTTCAGTAGTTGTTTGGTTGATGTTTATAAAAAACTCTCTAAATTCAGTTAATATATTATGAATTTCTGATACCATTTTTCCTTTTTTAGGGGAGAATATTTCATTAATATGATTAAATCTATTTAATCTTTTCATTGTATTAGCAAGACTTTTTAAGGATTTAGGGTTAGAAGAGAAATTTATAAACTTGAATTTTTCTATATTGATCATAGTTTTATGTTTTAATATTTCTAGATATTTATTATTTAACATATTTATTTCTTTTCTTTTATCTGATATATCTTTATCACCCATATTACTAAATTTTAAAGTGTCTAATTTACATTGTATATCTTGCAGCTCTTTATCCCAAGCTTTCTTTTTTTTTTGTTGTACCAATTCAATATCCTACCATACAGATAAGCTTTTAGGGCATCCCATATGTAAATTTCTGATATATCATTAGTATTGTTAAGTTCTAAAAAATTCTGTACTTCTGTAGAAATGAAATCATTAAAATCTTTTAATTTTGTGATATAAGCTGGGATCCTTTTTATATGAATATTAGAATTTGGATTGACTACCACTTCAAAAATTATAGAATTATGATCGGATAAAGGACATGAATTAAGGAATCTGTTAAATTATTACAAATAAAAAATCTATCTATCCTCAAGTATGAGTTATGTCTATGAGAAAAAAAGGTGTAAAACAAAGAAGTAGTATCTGCGAAATAATTTATATCTTTCAAAAAATAAGTGTCTGAAAAGTCTTTTAATAATTTAGATGATGCAGATATTCTTCTCTTCCCAGTAGTACTAGAGTCTTTGTAATCTAGAATACAACTGAAATTTCCTGCCAAAATAATGTTCCCTTTAGAGAATAGTACAATTTGATCTAGATGTTGTTTCATTGTGTTTATCCCTCCCTGGCATCCAATATATGTTAATCAATGTGAAAATGTTACTGTTTATTTCAATGGTGACTACACAAAATATTCCTTTATTATCCTTATATATATCTATTATTTTAGGAAAAGGCATTATGCTGTTCCATAGGATAGCGACTCCTCTCTTTTTTTTTTAGTATGTTCAGAACTTATTAAAATCTGATATGTTTTAGATTCAAGTCTGAATATATCCTCTGTTATTAAGTGAGTTTCTTGTAAAAATACTAACTGGGATTTATGTAACTTAAGATATCTAGTTAAATTCCTCCTTTTATTAGGATTATTTAAACCATTAATGTTAACTGATATACCTTTTAGTGTAGTCATTGAAAATTAAATGATGTAAATATAAACATACTGATCTAAGAAATACACAAGAATATATCTAATAGGAATACTATTATGATCATTAGAACAAACATAGTGTAAGAGTATCATATTCTTAAAATTAAGGTTGTTTCCTACTACATAAGATATGAACGTCTGAAAAGTTATTAGAAAATATTTATAACATAAACATGAAACAAAATAACCAACCCGAACCCCTCTGGAGTTTAAAACTCCTAACTCGAATGACATCAATCACTCAAATCGACCTCCTATCAAAAGCAGCATCCAATCAGCACCTGCCTAAATGTCTATAGTCATAACTATAAAAATAAGGCTTCTCATCAATAACATAAACAATTTTTTGTATGAACCAAATATATAGATATAATGTTGTGTCAATTAGTAAATTGATGACAGCTACATCTTAGGAATAAAGTACAGAATTTGCTTACATTAGTTAGTAGGTTATTAAGAACTATTATAATCTATTAGTTCACTCTCCTGTTTTAAAGTAATCACATTTGATAAGAACCTTAAAAAGAGACTATGGCATTCTTTTATTACCGAAATATGGCTAATAAAGACTGAAGTGTGATATATAGTACTGCCATAGGTGATCAGCTAAATGGAGCATAGTTGTAAATGAATCACCTAAGGGCCTTCAATAACCACTAACATTGGCAGCTAATAAATAAGATGCTAATAAAAGTGATTTTACTAACAATCAACTAACATACTGATTGTTCTGAAATAAATGAACACTGCATTTCTTTGCCAGAAACCAGATATAGTGATTACTCATCAAGAAGTAAAACCAACAACATCCTGCTAGTTTTCTTATAACCAAACACCCCGGTGCAGTCTCTCATAGAAAAGTGACTAATAAACCTTGAAAGTCTGATCTTCCATTCATTGCATTAATTTGAGTTACGTCAAAGGGTCCATCACCATACTGAAAACTAGTGAAAAGGTCATATTAGTTCAAAGAAGCAAGGTGCTTAAATAGCTCCTGTATACTATATAAAAGCCTTATTTAAATATAATGAGCTTTTTATTATTCAATTATAGCTTATACTATCTTTGAATTTTGAAAAGCTATTTCATTAACAAAACAAAAGATGAAAATTTCACATTTTCTAATGATAAACAGATCTAACTATTTTTAATGCACCTGTCCTTGCAATATTATTACAGCCTATGTGGTACATCCCTATCAGCCTATTACACAAATGCATTCATAAAATAACTGAGATAACCTATTATATACATCTATACATTTAACATTTTGATAAATGCTTCATGAATATTTTCTCAGCAAGTCAATAGTTATAAAAAATGTACATGTAACACAAGTATATAAACAGCTTGTAGTGTTATTAAATCTTCCAAAAATGCACAAATCACAACTAGTATTTCTCATCAAGATATCGGCACCCTTGTCATACATAAAGCAAATATTTTATGAGAATACTATTCGTATATAAATACATAAGGCTCAAGAATACCTATGATGATCAGAAAAAGTATTTAGGCTACATGCGTAGTATAATCCCTATTTATTTAAGAGATTATTGCATATAATGTCTTACAGTAATTTGAAAGTACTAATCTAGTTAGATCTTCTTTCCGTATGCTGTATGAGGAAACAAATTTGATTCAGTAGTTTCCCAGTGAGGATCAGAAGATTAATTTATTTCCGATGCCTTCATGATGACGTTTTAAGAAAGCTCAAGGCTTTCCAGCCACGATGGATACCACAGTCTCGAGCTCATCATGAAGATAAAGCTTTCAAAGTTCTGGTGAGAAATAGTAAGTAAAACATTACTTAACTACATATAAGGCAATGTCTCGAGACTCCCTCCATACCGAGAGAGATGAGAAAGAAAGAAAAAAAAAAAACTCGCATACACAACACGAAGCAATGACAGCTATCAAGCAAAGCTTCACCACACTATCAACCAGACTCTCTGGTTAATCTCCGACCAAAGCACACAGGCACCAAAATATACAATTAACACAAACAACACCACACATGTCTCTACAGTGCTACAGCACCAAACCAGAGCCTCCAAATAAACACACCAACAACTCGGAAATGACAACAAAGCCTTATCATTACTCCAGCCACACTGCCACTCACATCCTGAGTCAGAAGTACCATCACTAGTACAGCAATTCTGCAACTATACATCATACAAGATTCCTTTATCAAACAATTAACCATAAATCAACTAAAATGCAAATACAGCAATTATAACTAAATAAAAGTTTTCCAACCACTATAAGAACCAAAATCAAGATAAACAAATATGCCTCCTAATGATAAGCACCACTACAAGACATCCAGAAGCATAGATATCCGAGACAGGAGAATCACTGCATCCATGGGAATCAAACCAATAAACATTAAGATAATTAATCTTAAACAAATAGTACAAATAAAAAAAAAACCCCAACAAATGACTATTCTACAAAACAAAATAGACAACTATTTAGTTAACCAATTTACATTATATTAAATATAATACCAAAAGCTCACCTGTATGTCTGGTTTCATTTCCCCAATTGAGTGAATCATTTGCAAATATGTACTTGTTATGATTCATCTTTTGATTTTTTTTTTTAGGGTCAAATGTTTTCCAAGTGTTGTTCTCAGCATTTCTTTTAAGACTAGGACTGGCCCACTCCATTTCATCTACTTTTTCCAGTATGTTATTAGATTTTATATACGTTATTGCATTGTCTAGTTCGTCAAAAATATGAAAACCATCTTGATAAAATATTTTCAGTCTTGCAGGAAAAAGCAAATGGGTTTTTATTTTATTCTTTTTTAGTTCTCTGACTAAAGGCAAGAACATTTTCCTTTTTGATAATACTGAAGAATAGTCATTATCAAAGCGTATAATATTGTCCTTCAGTTTGATTGGGAATTTTGCCCACGCAGTCTTTAGTACCATTTCCTTATCATGGGCTGATAGGAACTTTACAATAACAGAGTTAGTATAATTACTCTTGGTATTTTTAGATGTCACCATTGATCTATGGGCTCTTTCACTACCATATGAAAGAGCCTCCGGCAGTTCAAGTACTTCAGGCAACCAGGAAGATAAAAATGTTTCCATATTATTTCCCTCTATGTTATCCAGTAAGCCAAAAATTCTCACATTATTCCTACGGGACCTGTTCTCAAGGTCATCAACCTTTGTCTAAAGAAGAGAATTCTGCTTTAACAGGAACTCAACATTATGTTCACTCTCCTGAATTCTGTTAATATCACTTAATGCAGTTTCCATTCCTGAAATCTGCTTCCTCTGTTGCAATAAATCTTCATGTAGAATGTCCATTTGGTGAGAACACTTTTCTTTGAAATTGTCAATTTTTATATCCATTTTGTCTGTTTTGACACTTAGTTCCTGAATAGTAGTTAGTAATGACTGTAGTTCTTTTTTGATAGCTGTCTCTTGATGAGAAGATTTAGTGAAGCTCATCCTGTTCTTTTACTGTAGTACTTCCAAGTGTAACTTTGACAGGGAAACTTAAAATCTACTTGAAATTTTTTATATACTACCCTAATATATATTTTAAAGAATTAATTAAAATAAAAAATACTATTATTAGGGAAGTTTATATCAATATTTCCTGTCAATAAAGTTCTGTAAAGGCACAGCTGATAAGAAAAGCTGCTACTCTATGCTCATCTTGGCCACACCCCCCAAATGAGCTGCAAGTTTAAGAAAGAGAGGGGGAAGGTTATCAGTAGAGGGAGAGCAGGGTTTCAGTTTTGGTAGGAGAGACCTGATATAAGCTGTGGATACATGGTTAAGAAAAAAAGCATAGGTATTACCTGTATTACGCATGGTATGTGCTCATGTTGTATTCTTAAACCCAGTAGCCCTTGTGGTGTACACATTTATATAATTCTGACCTTACAAGCCTCTCCCTCAAGTATCTTATCTGATCCTACAAGTGATTACACAAAGATGATCATATTGTGACAGTCCTCACTGTAAACTGAGTAAATTTAAATTATCCTCCCATTCATATTACTTCACCATAAATTGGGTAAGCTTCAGTTATTCTCTCTTTCATAACCTGCCACCACTAATTGCAGCATTTATATCACGTTATCGAAAGATGAAAATAGCGAACGCTATTTCATCGGTCCCAAAACATCTAAACATGAAAATATTGAACATTCAGAACAGCGAATTTTTTCCCATGGAAAAAATTTGCTGTTCCGAAACACATACACACAACACAAGCACATCAAACAAACAGCAACCACACACATACATTTAAATTTCTACATCTAATGCTACACTAAAGTAAACATACACTACTATCTATCCACTTACCTTAACCCAAACCCTAACCCTAAGGTCTGTCACTATTGCACACTCACCTAACCCGCGCTCTAACCCTAACTCACTTAAAGCGCCCCTAACCCTAAAGTCTGTCGCTATCGCACACACGCTTAACCCGTGCCCTAACCCTAACTCACTTAACCCGCCCCTAACCCTAATGTACAAACAATCACACACTTGCCTGAACCCAACCCATAACTTTCCAGCACAGCGCTAAGAATAGCGAAGCCACAGAAACGGCCAACCAAATTCATTCCCGAGGAAAGAATTTGCTGTTCTGCAGCTACGCTATTCTTAGCGTTCAATGAATAGTGTTCGATATCAGAACATTCGAAGTTTTAATACTTTGATGTTCTGATAAAGACCGTAGTTACACACTACAGTATCCACAACTTTAACTACTTTTGCCAGCCTTCTTTTAAAATATCTTGATTACTAACAATACTTAGTACTGTCACACAAAGGAGATGTAAGCAGATAAAACAGAGCATACACAACTGTTTAAGTGACCCTCTGACAATGGAAAACCATTTTTTGACTAGTAGTAGACATTCATCTAAATTATTTTTACATAAGAAGAATCTGGCTGATACACCCACCCCACTTTCAACTTTAATTGAGAAACAAAAATCATCTAAATCATTTGAGTCAAGTTCATTCTTCTTATCTACTATGGGAGAAAAAAAGGTCCTTATAAACTGTAGCATACTTGCTTGCTAAATTTGTAATGAGCAGCTGCTACATGCCACATATGATGCGTTAAAGCAAATGTAAATGCCAGCATTCATTTCTAAATGCCAATAATCCACTAAAGACAGATCGTGCCCAGTGCAGTTTCCCTTTCACTGCAACCTAGCTGCACAACTAGGTATGAAGGGATTTCAGGAGCAAACATGTATAAACTACAAGAACTGACTCATGCTCACAGAAAAACACCCCTTTTTGACATGCCCTTAAAAATCTGCCAAAAGTGTAAGGATGTGCACAACAGTGAGATTAGGATCTCATTAGCAGCTCCATCGCCTGAAAATGCAGGCACATCTACCATTACAAATACAGAAGTTTTGGAAACTGCACCCACAAAAACTTATACGCATCTCATGAATCCATAAGCTCAACAAAACCAAACCCTTAACCATGCAGACCTCCCACTGACTACAGCAATTCAAAGATACATAATCACCATATCAACAAACTGAAGAGAGTTCATAAAAACAAAATGCTTTGGGATAACGTTGAACTAAATCTGATTAAAAAAAAAATCATATAGCAGACATAATCTGGCAACCTCAGCACATTCCAGCAATTGGTGACTCCACTTTGTGATAAATAGGCATAAACCTCAATAAATTTTGCAAGAAACTTATGTTAGTGTCTGGTTAGCTAGTGTCAAAAATGAGATGCATCTGAAATATTTTAAAAAGGTTTACGGTCGATTATTATAAGTTCACTGTTCAAACTGGAGTGAACAATTTAAGAACTTCTTTCTTCTTGGACATATAACAATTTATGGTATGCTTATCAAGCATCATAATTGCTAAGCATAACTTTAATAATTAATACCCATAATTATTATATTATAACTGCATGATTAAAATGTTATGATTAATTGTAACTAATAATAATTAATCATAAAATGATTATTAACTGGTAGCAAGCATGGGGAGGCACAACTGTTTTGCAAAATTCTCCCTTCATTTCATATGACATCTAAAAGTCATGACAAAATGCAGACATTAAATCACTGGCTAAAAACATGGAGTAGCAATGGATTCAGTGCCTGTCAGCCTGGAATGAGAAGTGCAATCTGCCACAATGTTTGCATACAATGAGCTTCATCTCTGTCCTCAAAGTACAATTACTGAAGAGGAAATATTCCACCAACTTTCCTTGTGTTCCATCAGATCATGAGAGTCACCCGTCAGAGGTGAATGTGGTTTTGCTGGATGCCAGAAGCCTTTATAACAAAATGGATAATTTACAAACATTCCTCTGATTGGAGAATGTTGATACAGATACCATTATTAAATAATGGTTAAAACACTCAAAGTGTGCGTCACATATCACAGACTCCAAGATATAACTCCTTGCATCATCTTTGTAAAGATCACCTAAATGCCAGAAGCCAAGGAATTAACTCAAATAGAAATTGCTCATACTGTAAATATTATAAGAATCTACGGTGCACTGTTTATGTTTTCTGACTAAATTTCAGGATTTAAAAATTCCCCATAGCATAGACGGTTGTAGTCATGAATGTGTCCCAGAAGACCACTAGTCAAGTAGCAGCATTGGTGTTGGAGGGAATGGACAAGGGGAGGATGTGAGTTAGTAGATGATGCCAGTCCGCTCATTCTTTTCGGAGGGTGGTATTCTTGTCTTGTAGCATTGATAACACACCAGAAGTAAAGGTGTAATGCCTGCAGCAAGCAGCCTGCACTGCAAATAATGTGCTGTTGGCCAGGATACTTAGCATGCATAGTAGCATGACTGCACCTTCTGCACCCAAATTTTTCCTCTCAGGAGAACACATTGATTGCTGAGGTCTCACCCCAGGAGAAATTAAAGTGTTTACTTGGTGTCTGAGGAGGAGGCTATTGTAAGGCTGAGAGGCCAAAAATATTAAAAATAAATAAATAAACAGAAAGTACAATGCTTATGGGAATGGAATTCTTCGCTAACCCAGACACTGACTGGTTAAACTGCTCAACAGCAAATAAATATGCCCAAATATTAATTGGCTATGTTAAGTAAAACAACTGAGAATAAACAGTGAGAACATCAACTGCGGACTGCAATATGTTACACGTTTAGTATAATCCTTGCCCATGGTTATAGCCTTTGTAATTAACACAGGTTATGATACTATCATCTTTAACCTTACAGTAAAATCAAACTGAGTCAAAAATAAATCATCCATTTTAGAGTTTACCAAATGAAACTCTTCCACTTCTACATAAAGTAAAGTATTTCTCATAATCTGCACAAATGTAATTTGGGCTAATGTCCCTCACGGATAAGTTCAAGAAGTAAATGTTCTGACATATCCTTGTTTTTTTCGACTCTGAGTTGTTTGGATGCAAAATGTGGTGGCAAAAACTGCCATGGGCTTCTTATTAACACCCTAATAAGCACCTATGAACATATGAGCCTATGAAAGAAACTGTTGCATTAAATGACATGCTTATAAAAACAGACTGGCATGCTATTCTAAATGAAGCAAATACTTTTGCTCAGGCTACTGTTAGTGAGGTCTGTGATAATATTAACTCATTCATTCATTAAGACATACTGGTAACTTTGTTAACCAGGGTGGTGTCTGTTCAGGGTGGACATACAAATAGTTATTATTCATGGCTAATATTCATGTAAAGATGTTAACATTTTGAGCCAGAAGTTAGGTACTGCATCTGGGCCTGAAGTTTTCCATTTAGGAGGTTTTCTTAACTTTGTTTCAGTCTATCTGGCTGTTACTTCATCCCATTTCAAATCCTGTACATTTGAACTGCTTATACTTTCTTTTACTTCTTCTACCATTGTAGCATCTTTTTTATGTTCCACAGGATCTTCATAGATATTTCTCCAAAATGTATCTATTTCTTAATTTTTTTGTGGTGTTTCAATTCCTTTGCCTTGTTTTCTAATTCTCTATAAAACTTTTTGGGGTCATCAATAAATTGATTATTTTGCCTTTATATTTATCTGCGTATCTTCTAAGGTTTTCTGCCTGTGCTGATATTTTTAATTTATTATTTGTGACAGTGCACGATAGGTCCTGATCTGATATGATACTGCTCATTGCTTTTATCAAGTCTATCTTTGTGAGTATTTTACATCTGTCTTTCTGAGTATTTTTGTTGATTGGTTCCCTCTTCTATACTCTTCTAACAGTGACATTTCTTGCCTTAATTACTTTATAGTTTTCCCTATTCAATAGTTCCATGATAGCATTCGATTTCTATATAGAAATGTCAGTTGCGCAACAGGCAGCACACTCACCTTTGGCTCTGAATTCTATTCCTACGCAAGGTAAATTGATTGCTGACACTGCACTGCATAAAGAGAGTGATGCACTATTGTGTGCGTTGCCCTTTGGATGAGACATTAAACTGAGGCCTCATCTCCATGAGCTGGTGATAGCTCAGGTAGATGTAAAAGATCTCACAGCATCTAGTGAATAGAGATGGGAAAGATCCCCAATGCTCCAGTTACATTTCCCCAAGCAGTGTAAATACCCCCCTGAAAAGAGGCTACTTGCCTAGTGGGACTAACCCCTCTTTAAAAAGGGTTCACCTCTCATTTTGCTTTTATTTAGATATGTTATTAATGAGGTAAAATGGTTTAGAAAAGTATATGTTCTGATGTGAACATGACATGACTTTTTCTTCCTTTCTTTGATGACTTATTTAATATCTATACTCCTAGATACCTGAAGAGCTAGACACACTGGTTTCCATGTAATGGAATTTGGGCCATCCTCAAAAGTGATAAAGGAATTTCAGCTAGCTCTCATATCCTTGGTGGCCTAAGTGTTCAGTCAGATAGGGGGTATATTTATTGCCTGGAGAACTTGACATCCCCTGACCTGATTGGCCATTGACCTATGAGGGCTTAATCCTTAGAAGGACCTACTTCTTGCAAAACTGTTCAGTGACAATAAACATTTGGCTGCTGATTGATTTAGCATTATTCTCATCCATATGACCTGGTACTAGCCAGGTATTTCATTACTGAGGGAGGAATTGATACATTTGATGTAGCTGTTCAACTTTTTTTGACTCCTTACAGCTAGCCATCAGCTGCTATCCAGGCCCCTCGACATCTACTGGGTCTGATGAACAGGCCTTAGCTGCTCCCAGACTAACTCAGGGCCAGTGGGGAGACTGAGGTTTCCTGGGACAGCATTATATTGCTAGTGAGGGAATCTTTCTCCTTTTTCTTCCCCCCACCCCTGTGCACACTCACAAGGCCTAAGGGGTGGATTGAAAAGCATCATCCATGCTGCTATGTGTGATTAATCCTAAACCTTGTTTTCCCTTATAAACAGCACTCCTACATGTTCCCAGCTTCCATCAGGGATCAGTCCTCCAAGGATCTTTCCTGCCTGTGCTATCAAGCACCTGAGCAGCTAATCGAACTCAGGTTGCCTGGTTCATAGGCAGGGGTTTATCCCTTTACACCATCAGTGCAGGCTGAATGAGATGTTCTGCCTTATTGAATGTACACTAATTGTTTTGTTGAGAGCCATTTCTAATGTCTAGATACTAACAGTTAATACACACGTTTGGTTGCCATCATGTCTCCTCCATCTAGCACATGCAAGTATTTTTTTCTCATTTCTCAGGATATCCGGTTTTCTTATTCATAGTTATTTTCTTGAAACAATTGTTATGAAACAAGCTGGTACTCGGGGAACTACTGTTCTGGAACACATATCTTCTGTGACTATACATACCCAGAATTTTTGTTTTTTGGCTATTCTAATCTGAGATGAAACATTCCATGTTTTAGTAGTTGATTTTTCCCATTATAGTATGTTCATAAAACTTACTAAGCTCCTTTTACATTGTCTAGCTTTCACCTTATTCTGCCTGCTTTTAGGGGCTCTGCACTTTAAGTGGCCTATAATCCCTTTACTTCATTTGTTGGCGGTGAGTGGTGGAAACAGTGATTTGTTCATTGCATTTGTCTTCAGATTGGCAGAGCACTTCTCAATGGCCCCTTAACCAGTATCAGCCTGCTGTAATTGGTTTCCAGGATACACAGTGATATTCTTACATGCTGAAAATTAGTACTGAACACAGTTACAGCATTAACCCAGATGGTCTCTTTTAATCAACTGGCCAAGACAATATTAAAGGAGGTGAACATTTTTATAATGGCCTCTAGGTGGCACTCCTCTGCCTTCTTACTGTACCCACTTCTGTATCCTCACTCTCCTTTCTCCCCTATACAGCCCCCCGACATCTTTCCTCTATTCTCTCCACTGTCCCAGGACTATCTACCACTCTTTGCTTTACAAACACCCTTTCTCTGTCCTTTTTTAAGCCCCCTACCTTCTGTCTCTGTCCTTCATCTACATATATACATACCTCTTCATTTTTCTCAGTAGTCTTTCTTCACCCTACACATCTCTGCAAAACTTACCTTGACTATCTCTTTTACTGATAGTCTTCCTCACTCTCTCCTCCTTTGGCTCTACCCGCTCCGTTCGCCCTGTGGGCTTACTCTGCTCCCCTACCCTGCCCCAAATTCCCACCCTCCCCCAGCACCTCTACATTTATTCCTAACATACCCCTCCTACCAAATCTATTATCCAATCACAGGCCTCTATTACCCCTCCCCCATATTCTTTCATCAAAGAATACTCCTCCTCTTATTTCCCCTCCCACTACTACTCCTCCCACTCCAATTCCTACACCTCTGTACACTCATTCTTCTCCTGTTCTTGTCCACAATTTCTAACTCTCCCCATCCACTTCTTCACCTTCCCTCCTCAACTAGCATATTAACTTATTTTACTCTTCTCTGTACATTACCCCACCCTTTCCAAACATGCCCTACCAAATCCCCTTTACTATCCGACTCCCAAGCTCCCTTCTCATCTTACTAATACCTCTGTATCTTGTTACTTCTTACTCCCATAAAGCTCCCCTATTCCTTCCTCCTACTCAAACTATCCCTAACACCCAACTACAATCTTTCCTACTCTCTCACTTTCACACCATATCCTCCTCCCTTATTCCACCCAACCTACCGCACCTTTTTCATCCCAAACTATTCTCTACCTCAACAAAAACTCTCTCTCTTAAACTTCTGCTAACCCCAGACAAATACCTACTATACAAACCTTATAGACTAAAACTTATCACCTGTAATGTCCTAGCCTTATCTGGAGACATTCATCCTAACCCTGGTCCTTGCCTCAGCACAAACTACTCCTTCCCTCCACCCTCTTCTTCACTCACAACAAATAACACTCCCCCCCTTTCCCTTCTCCACCAACTTCCCCTCTTAACACTCTTAAGATCTTCACTATCAATGCCCAGAGCCTTAACAACAAATTTCACAATGTACAAGCCTGGATTAATCACAACCAACCCGACATCTTAGCCATCTCTGAAACCTGGCTAAAACCCCATATTACTGACTCTGAAATCTTACCTCCTGGTTACCACACCCTCAGAAGTGACCGTTTAAATAAAAAAGGTGGAGGCTCTGCTCTAATCTACTCCAATGTTCTCTCTCTGATTCCTCTTCAAATCCCTACCCCTAAATTCAAAAATTCTGAAATCACAGCAAGCCTTCTCCGTTTGAATAAACATAAGAATATCTGCATTATTTCCCTATATATCTCCCCTGGCAACAATATCTCCACCCTTGAAGATATTCTACACTGGGCCTCAACTGAAATAAAATACGAAACATATATTCTAGGCGATGTCAATATTGACTGGAATAAAATCAACACGCCATCCCCCTCACTATCCATTAACCTTTACAATTTCACCCAAGTAATCCATTCAACAACTCGCCCTAACAAAAACCACCCCCCAGGGTCCATCATAGATTGGATACTAGTCTCCCATCCAAAGAAAATCATTCTCTCTGGCACCATCCCTGACACTTTCAGTGACCATCTCCCTGCCTTCATCCATCGATCCACTAGCTCCATCCAACACCAACATCTCTACAGTCAAACTCGTAACCTCAGCAACTTCAACCCCTTAATTTTTTTCTAACATCTTTAAACAAATTAACTGGCAAATCCTAAACACTCTCCCACTCGACAACGCTGTAGAGCATTTTAACTCTATCTTCCTAAATACTCTTAACTCCCTAGCCCCGCTAAGAAATAAACGAATCAAAGCTAATTTTGCTCCTTGGCTGACCAAAGAAAATAAACAAATTATGCATCACAGAGACAAATCCTGGAAGCTCTATCAGAAAAATAAACTGCCCTCTGCCTTGCTCCAATATACCCTACTCCGCAACCAAGTAAAAAAACTTATTACCAAGGACAAAAAAAACTAGTATAATAAACCTCAGACCAACAACAATAAGAACCCAAAACAGTTCTGGAAATCGGTCATCTCCCTTCTCCATCATGGATCGAGGAATAATCCCTGCCCTGACCCTAGTTTAACTGACAGTGAACTGAGCTCCCATTTCAACACCTTCTTTACTGAATCCATAGCTAAGCTAACTAAAACATTCCCAAATAAGAATCCACCTAACTCCCTCTTCACAACGCCCAACAACCCAAATAACAATCCCTTTAATTTCCATCTCAAACCTGTTTCCACCATTTTTATAAAAAAGCTTCTATCCAAGCTAAAGCCATGCTCTAATGCCCCTGACAACATACCCTCCTCCTTCCTCAAACATGCAGCTGAAGGTATTGCTCTCCCAATTAGTATTCTGATTAATAGATCCTTAAATGAGTCATACGTACCAAAACTCTGGCATTCAGCCTACATTCTACCTCTTCACAAAGGAGGCAAAAGCACCACTATTTCTAACTTCCACCCCATTGCCCTACTCTCTCCTTTATATAAAATTCTAGAAAAATGTGTCCACCACCAACTTCTGTCTTATCTAATTCAGAATCACCTTCTAACACCCACCCAGCACAGTTTCCGTCCTGGCCACAGTACCATAACTGCCTTACTATCCTTCCTAGAAACTGTCAATCAAGCCTGAGACTCTGGCCTCATTGTATCCACAGTACTTCTAGATATTTCTAAAGCCTTTGACACCATCTCCCATACATACCTTCTCCTTCATCTCGCTAACCTTAATCTCTCCCCTAATACTCTATCCTGGTTCTCCAGTTACCTATCTGACAGATCTCAAGCTGTCAAATGGAAGAACTCCTCCTCTTCCCTCTTGCCTACACCTACTGGCATTCCTCAGGGGTCCATACTTGGACCCATGCTTTTCAACATCTTCATAAAAAACCTTCACACCGTCATCCCTGACACCACGGTCATCCAATATGCTGATAACTCTACCTTGGTCTGTGCCGCCCCCAACATTCCTGAACTACTGACCAAAACTCAAATAGCCTTTTCCACTACAGAGAACTGGATGCACCAAAACCACCTTTCCCTCAACTCCAGTAAATCTAAAATACTAATTTTCCTCCCCTCCAAGGTTTCCTCCTTGGGCAAAAACACTTTCAATGTCCTAAGCCAAACTTACACTGCTATAGAAGTGGTCCCCTCTGCAAAACTCCTTGGCATTACCATAGATGAACACCTCAAATTCGATCTTCACATGCAACAAAACAAAAAAAAACCACCAAAAGCTAGGTATGCTATATAGGAACAATCATTTTATTTCCAACTCCTCTAGGCATACCCTGGCAATCACCTACCTCCTACCTTCTCTTCTATATGGAGCCCCTCTTCTAACCAATCTGTCTGCTACCAACACCTCTAAGCCCGAAGCTTGCTATAATAAGATCTCTAAATTTGCCACCAAATCCAAAACGTCAACTCACCACTGCCTCAGCCTACAATCTCTGAACTGGTTAGAACTACCTAACCACCTAGACTATCTGCAACTAACCACCGCTCACAAATTAATCTTCTCCCCTGATAAATGCCCAGCCTTAAAGAACATCCTTCCTCCATACATCCCGAACAGATCACTGAGATCTGAACACTAAAACCTAATCTCCATTCACAAACCCAAACATCCCGCTGGCCAGCTCCTACTCTCCTTCTCTCTAGGTAAAAAATAGAACTCTCTCCCTCCTTCACTTAGGACTATACCCAACACTGAATCCTTCATGACCCAACTTTTCCTACACCTACCTTCCAAATGGAAATGCTCCTGCTTTCCCCCCACATAAATTCCAGGGATTCTCCCCACTAAGCTCTCCTTACTCCTGCTCCACTATACTCTCAAGCTTATTCTTATTCCTCCATAGAACCAGAACCAGCAGACTTTAATTAACTCCAAGCATGTAAATATTGTAATCATCTGAAGAGCTAAACAAGAAAAAAAAAAAATCTGTTGTTAAACTGTCTCATGATGCATATTACACTCTGCAGTTCCTGAATGTATGAATCTTACTCTTGTATTTCATTATGTAACCTTTATTTGTATTTTGTAACCTTTATTGTATTGTATTACTCATGGAGCTTTTCTCCCTGGGCCTCCACTGAAAATGGGCACTTCTTGGCCCAGTGGACTTCCCCGGTAATCAAACTTGAAAATAAATAAATAAATAAATAAATAAATAATATGAAGGTGGAAATCTAATTACAGGAGAAAATATTATGCATTTCTTACTAAGCCTTTGAGAATGACATGCCACGTGGAACTAATACTGAGAACTTTGGTTCATACAAGGTATACTATTTTTGACCCCCCAAACACATGATTTTTTAAGTAATCAGATCACCTATAAATGCGTATAGCTTTTTACTACATACATGTATTTCTTTCTTATCATTTACCCCCACATTATACAAGCCCATGCACATAGTTCCTTCATATGACATGTTAAACTGAGGTCCCATCTGCCTGAATTTGTTGTAGCTCAGGTGGATGTAAAAGATCCCTTTGTACTTGGTGCAAAATAATGAATTTCAGTTGCTAGATTCCTTTCCTATACGTAGACCACATGCTGGATCCTAAAATAAGCCTCCCATAACATAAGACCTCTACATTTGTTACTATCAGTAGATATCTACCCTCAAACTTTATTAAATACTCCACAATGACATATCCCATATACACAATATAAAATAATACTTGCACAAATATCACCATACAGTCCTTCTGGATTACAAGCAGTTGAAAGACTGGGTTAAACTACCTGAGATCACAATGTAGATTTCCCCACCAGCATCTCAACTTTGGTAAAATTAAAGAACAGTCCCATACATTATTCTAAAGTTATTCTTCACAAAGAGTTTACCAAATAATCCATAAAGCACCAATAATCAATTTATCTTAACCATTTCTCTCTGTTCTACCTCCATTACACCTCCATTACTGTAATACACATAAAAACGTTCTGTACAATATTGTCTCAAGAGTTTCTTCCAAAAACTGAATTCTACTGCAAGTAATGAAAGCATGTTCTACTGTTTCTTCAGTTTGACATAAATTAGAAAGCCTTTCTTCCTTCCTTTTATACTTTGTTTGCCCCTTCACAGGCAATTTACCTAATGACAGTCACCAAAAAGATCCTGAAGTTCAGCTACTCCTCCTTTAGGGTTATCACCTGTCCCACTTTGTGAGGGACAGTCCATCTTTGGGCAGTTGTGTCCTGCGAAAACACTGAAAAAATGGCAGATGTCCTGAGATTATTGTACGAAAATATTTCCTAAGTTTTCTTTCATAGTTTCATAAGACAGTTATTTTTCTCTGAAACACCTAAATGTTATATGAAATAGCATAAGCAACTCAAATGCTACATGAATAAGCTTTTATTTTGGCAGAAAGGTGAAGTTTTATTATTTGCACTGGTCATGGGTATGTTTTGTCCTGCTAATCTGACATTTCTACAGTAAATGTCCCACTTTGAGCATTTGAAAAGGTGGTAACCCTATCATCCTTTCAGTGACTAAATATCTATCAGATGTAATATCTTACAGAGTGCTTTCATAACTGCATCATACTGCTTTATTTTTGTTATAACACACATTTTTTCAACTTGACAAAATGCCTTGCTGTACTTCGTTTTAAAGGGAATCAACAACTGACTCCAAGATCTATAAAAATGTACCAAAGACATATGATGTACTCATAGCCTGCCATATTCCACCTTTCACTCATCAGTATCGAGCATCCAAACATTTACTTTTTTTATTCTTCTTACCTGCAGTAATAATCATATTGTTTTTACCAAATGTAATCATTAATGCAATATGACATAATTAAGTATGTGCAAAATGATAAATTTCAGTTGTTAGATGTGTTCTTCTACATGTAGATGTATATACTGGATCCTAAAATAAGCCCCCCACAACTCAAGACCTCTCTGAACTTTTTGATATTAGTAGATATCTTCCCCTAATTTTTTTTGTAAATATCAATTCTAATCCATCCATCCACAACCCCTTTTCCCCATTTTTGCACAGGAAGTCAGGGTGTCACTTAACAGTGACAATCATCTAGAGCCAAGGTCTATACTGCCAAGTGGCTAGCCCTGACACAGTAGTTCTTCTACACCAAACACTCACATTTATTTCCAATTTAGAGTGTCCAGTACAGCTACTGTAAGCCTTTGGAATGTGGGAGAAAACCAGGGCACCGGGAGGAAACACACGTGGACACAGAGAAAATGGCAATTCCAATTTCCATTCATAATTATTTTTACTTGAGATCACAATCTCTGTGTCCACGTGTGTTTCCTCCGGGTGCCCTGGTTTCCTCCCACATTCAAAAGGCATACAGTAGCTGTACTGGACACTCTAAATTGGAAATAGGTGTGAGTGTGAGTGTGTGGTGTGGAAGAACTACTGTATCAGGGCTAGCCAGTTGGCGGTATAGACCTTGGCTCTAGATGATTGTCACTGTTAAGTGACACCCCGACTTCCTGTGCAAAAATGTGGAAAAGGGATTGTGGATGGATGGATTAGAATTGACATTTACAAAAAAAGATTAGGGGAAGACATAATATTTTAAAACATCAGACAATTCTTCACTTTCTGTTATCTTAGTGAGTGCATAAATAACTATCACTCTTACCACTCCCATCAGTACTTCAATATCAAATACCAACAATTTCCCGGGTATACCTACTAACATATGAATAACAACCAAAACTGAGAAAAACACACTTTATAATAGCAAAGCTTTCAGATAAAATCCTTCCTCAATACTAATACAAACAAATCTAAAAACCAAATGGTTTAAATACAGGTCACTGAAGTCACATGACCAGCAGTCCAAAAGTCATGTGACCACAAGTATATAAAACAAATCATTAAAATTAGAAAAATTAGAAAAAAACATTAAAAAAACATAACATTATCGCAACCTAGTATGTTACAATTTAACAAGAACAGGTTTCAAGGTAATCATATTATTTAAACCTGGAAAATGGTCAGAGTTCATTTTTCTACCACTTGTGTTACATCTAATATGGTGTACTTAGCTAATTGTGTGAAATGTACTGCATTCTATGTGGGTAAGACCACTAGAAAGCTAAAAGAACGCACCATTGAACACAAATCGGAGATTAGAAGGGCCATTGACAGTAATGCCTTGTATAAGCACATAGTTGATTCAGGTATTGAGCATAGATTCTCCTTTAGAGTTATTGATGTAATACGGCCTCCTGCCAGAGGTGGTGATAGTGGTAATTTACTTGAATTAAAAGAGTATGAATGGATTCTTAGGTTGAACTCTGACCATTTTCCAGGTTTAAATAATATGATTACCTTGAAACCATTTGGTTTTTAGATTTGTTTGTATTAGTATTTAGGAAGGATTTTATCCAAAAGCTTTGCTATTATAAAGTGTGTTTTTCTCAGTTTTGGTTGTTATTCATATTTCCTTGCAGCTTGTTCTTTTGTTTATACCTACTAACATATCTCAGAGGTATATTGCGCTGCTATTCCTGAACATAAGTCTTTACCAAAGCTCCATATCACCTTATTATCCCAAGGCACTTTTACATGTTGTCTTGGGCAAAAATTAATTTCCTAATATCTAGATAGCAAGAGATGTCAGGTTCATAGGTTCATACTAGGCTATCTTCCCTAGGGGATTAATAAGCCTAGCCAGAGTGTGTATGGCTTTCGCCACCCATTTTAAATTAATTTTGCTATGCCCTTTTTCGAGGTTAGTATACTGTGCCTCTGTCTAACAGTGACACAGAAGTGATACAGGGGTAAACCTATGATCTCCCATCCACTCATCAAGATTTTTCTTGAAGAGAGTCAATGAGGGACTCTGCCTAACCTGGACTGGGATTTTATTCCAGAGTGAAGGGAGCCTCTGGGTTATGAATCTGTCCCTCCAGCATGTCCTATTTATTTCAGTGCTGAGGTTTAAGTCCCTCGAGCACGTAGCTCAATGGGATTTGGATTTTCTGAGGTGCAGCATGTCCATTAATTCCAGGTTGGACATGGCTTTATACGTCAGGCACAGATCGCCTCTGAGCAGGCGGTATGCCACTGAGTAGAGCTGGAGTTTCTTTAACCGGGCAGCATACGGCATCTGTTTGATCCCCTTGATCCTCTTGGTGAGGTACTTTTGGGGTCTTTCCAATTGCTGCAGGTGTCTGGTAAGGTACATCCCAAAAGGGGCATTGTACTCAATTATGGGCCTGATGAGGGATGAGTAAAGAGGCACGATGACCTCCCCTGATCTAGATGTGAATCCCTTCATGATTAGGTGGGCTATATAAAATGTTTTTCTAACCACTTTGGCCACGTGGTTGTCAAATGAGAGATTGCTATCAACTTGGGTCCCCAGGTCCCTAATTACTTCTTCTGTACTTAATGGATTACCACCTATGTGGTAATTTGTGGGCACTTTGTTTTTGCCAAAGGGGATGACTATACACTTTTTGGCGTTTAGCTTGAGGCCATGGCTCTGGCACCAGTTGTCTGTTTCTATGAGGCCCTTTTGGAGGATGCTTGCATCTTATTACAAAAATCTAGTACAGTTATATGTGTCTCATTTAATAATACATTCATTTGATCAAAAAAATCAAAACACTGAAAAGCTCAATATGTTGAACCTTAAAATACTGAAAATGTATTTAATGCGGGGGGTGGGGTGCGAGCCACCCTGTACCCCATATCCCCTGCAAATTATATATATCAACAACTGTTCCCACATTCAACATTTTAAGCTTTTCAGTGTTTTGAGTTTTTGATTAAATTAATGTATTCCTTCATTTATAGTACTAATCAAGTTTAAACAGCAGACCAATACATTATCCCTTCCCCTTTTTTGGCACTTCTCTTTGATCCTTGTCTCACTTTACATTTACAGACTATCTTTCCTATTATTTTATTTGCTTCTTCATTAACTTCACTAATATCTACTTCCAGCCCATGATTTATTCCACCTTCTCTTCTACTGTCCTCCTCAGCAGAACCAGTATTAGTTTGAATAGCATCTTTCCCTTCCTATCTTTCCACAACATTTAGGTTTTTTAAATCAACATCATTTTCTAACAAATCTGCAGGGGATAGGTTCATCATTAACTAACTATTTTAGTTCAAATTCATGTAGTTGTGGACAGTCAAACCAAAACAATCTAACACATTTACATTTTCTGTAATATTTTTCACAGTTAGACTTACAGTGACTACTTTTCCACATTGTGAACATTTATGAACATTTTCTTTTATCACAATTTTGAATTAAATGTAAACTAGACTAAAAAAATTAATATCTTGGGCTTTTATATATGACATAAATCCTTGCTACCTTGAGCATTTATTTCAGTAGGAATATGCAACGGTTTTCTATTTTTATTTTTTAAGTGTCACATATATTTCTCACACCCCATTTCAAATACTTTTGCCATCATATACCTTTTTGATCTCATAAATATTTTAACAAATAGTTAAGAATGTAAGACTAAAATTGTATAAGATGTAGATGATTGATATTATTTATGGCATTTGTTGACTGGGATGGTCCAACCTCTTTTCAATGAAGGGCCAGGGAGAAAAGCTCCACATATAATAGTACACATTATACATTACTGAATAAGATGATATACAGTAGAGATGTATACAAATACAACAAGAGATATAATTCCTAGTATTTTTTGAGTGACAAGCCATGTATATTACTGAAATTTAAACAAAAAGAACCATCCTAATAAGATTATGAAGTAAACATTTTATTGAGAAATACACTGAACTTAGTATAGTAAGGAGTAAGTAAACAATGAGAAAGGTATGAAGGAAAAAGAGGAGCAAAGGGAATACGGAAAGTTTTAGTAAATGAAAGAGAAATAAGGAAGACTTTTGAAGGTTAGTGAGAAGAGAAAAGAGGAGATCTAAGAGGTGCGAGAAGGATGGAAAGAGGGAGAACAACTGGTATGCATGAAGGCTGGGTCTATATTAGTTTGCCGAAAGTTATTTTCAGCAAACGCCTGTTTATCGACACATATTCAGTGAAAACAATTTCAGCGATTTGCTGAATTTTCCAAGGATAATGAAGTAGTTGGCCCACTACACAACTTTGTCCTTTTCCTCACTGCAGTTCAATCTCGGAGTTGGTATACACATATATATATATATATATATATATATATATATATATATATATATATATATATATATATATATATATACACATATATATAGTTAAGGGGTGGGGTGGGGTGAAGCCCCCCACTTTAGTGGGTTTGATTTAGTTATTTGTGGGATCCACTGTGCTTCAGGGCAATTATTTCATTGCCCTTGGAAAATTCTGTGAATCACAGAAGTGATTTTCTCTCAATAAATGTCGCTAAATAGGCATTCCCTGAAAATAACTTTTGGAGAACTAATATAGACCAATAAGGGTCACTTCAAGATAATGTGAAGTAGGTCTGCCAATTTAGGTAGTTTTATTAGGTTTAATTAGCCAGTTGTGGTGTAAGTACAGAGCAGTATCTTATTTAGGTATTGTTTAAGTTAATAATCATGCTATTCTAAATCGGGAACACTTTAAAACCTTGAATTCCTGAAAACTCGAACCTCATATGGTTGAGCCCATATGAAACTCAAAAGTCTAAAGTGTTAAAAAAACACTTTAATTTAATTACATATAACGTTTTTGCAGGGAGGCAAGCCCCCCTGCATGCTCCCTACTTAAATATACCATCTCCGTGATCACACTATAGCGAGGAAACAGGAAATCTCCTGTTCTGCGCTTCAGCATACAACGCAGAATGGGAGATTTCCCTTTTCCCTACTGTAGTGCAATCTCAGAGTTGGTATATTTAAGTAGGGGGGTGTGGGGGGTGCAGGGGGGCTTACCCCCCTGCAGAAACAATGTGTTTGAGTATTTTTTTTTTTACTTCAGTTCGGAATTTCGAGTTTCTGAAAACTCGATCATATGGTCTCGACCATATGAAGTTTGAGTTTTCAGGAATACGAGATTCTGAAGTGAATCCTCTAAATCACATAAATGAAGAAGACAGTCCATAGCTACAACAGCCTCAAAAGTAACATTGCAATAGCTTTCTTCATCTTTGTGAATGAAGGCTTGGACATCATTAACTGAAAATCCCAGTGGCATTATAACATAAATAATCCCACATCTCATACCTGTTTATAGTAAGATTAGATTTGGATGAGGTGTGCGTAATTGAACACTCTTTATAGTAAGATTAGTTTTTGATGATATGCATATGACTGTCAATTTACTACTATGATTAGTCTTGTAAATAAGATGTAGCCTGCATCCTGACAACAATAAGGTTTTAACCACAGGGACAGCTGGAATCCTCTCTCTTCCTGTTCTCATCAATGAAGGGCAAACTGAACCTTTGCATTCTGGCAGCCTTTTATAGTTTGTCATCATGTCCTGTGCAAGCACTGGAAATCCACTTCACATTGAGGTGCAACCTTATCCTTAATTTGGTCCAACATAGTGGCATGGCTGTCCACAAGGTCATCTTCATCCGATATTTCTGCAAGCTGCTCCACATGTAAGCTATTATCACTCAAAAGTGCACATGCTATTGATTCATCTACCTGCAGCACTTCAGGAGTCACAGTGTCTTCTTGCTCAATTCTGCAACCACCCTACTGCCTGTTGCAGAACTTCTTAAGTTGAAAAAGAGAAGGGGGAAATTCTCCAGTGCTTTGGCCAAATTTCCCATAGTCTCTATGAATACCACCTCAGATCTTCCCTGAAAAGAGGTCACTTTCCTCTTCAATGTAGGGTAAATACATAAATAAATAAATACATATTTTACAGGTAGAGGATCCCCATCCACCTGCCTCACATTTTTTTTTTTTACTAGAACCCATTTTTCTTACTGCTCACAGTAATCAAGAATTTCTCTGATTCTAGCTCAAAATTCTGGTCTGCCCTCCTAACATCTGTGATATTTTGAGAAAGGGTAGTAGTGTACAGTCAGTAAACAATGTCAGTCATTAAACTTGCAGACATTTTATTTTTGAAAATGCATGTTATTTAAAATCCTTTTATTTTTATTGACTTTTAAAAATAAATAGTACAACTATTAAAAAAGAAAAAGAAATGTCCTTGATGTGGGGCCTCCATCCAAGATTATTTTTGGCTCTGTCCCTGATTCTGGAGATAACATGTTGAGAGCTATGTTAGCACAGAAAATGGGCCGTTTCTTACGTGTTTGTTTTCATTAGGTGCTAACACTAAGAGGCAGCTTAATTAAACTAGTTGGAGCTACCCACATCAGGTGTGACCAGTGCTTTTCAAGTTCAAATGAAAGCCAGATGTAAGGTGCTCAACCTGGCATTCCACCCCTGACAGGTTTGACAGGGGAGTGCTACTCATTTGCTAATACTTGTAACTATTATGGTTTGTTCCCTTTATCTCAGTTAAACCTTCAGGAGGTAATTTAAAACCAGACATTTGTTGCTTTGTGTGAATATTATTTAATCCCTAAAAAAACACTATGCTGTTGATCTGATGAACTCCTGGTGCTCACAGCAAAATGT
Source organism: Protopterus annectens (assembly GCF_019279795.1). Taxonomy (NCBI): domain Eukaryota; kingdom Metazoa; phylum Chordata; order Ceratodontiformes; family Protopteridae; genus Protopterus; species Protopterus annectens. The sequence continues at coordinate 1,891,699,047 of NC_056725.1, forward strand.
CTTTCTCCACTTAGTAATAAGTAATAAAAGGTCAGTCCAGGAATCCCACATTCCATCTCTCTGGAAAAAGTGATACATTATCCTTCTGCACAAAGGAAATTCAACAGACATTACTAACTTTAGACCTATAGCAATCATTCCCCTCTTCTCCAGAATACTTGAAAAATGTAGCAAAAAAGTTGTTATGTACTGAATGAATGAAAATGGACAATACAGATGGAATGTTATGGTGAGTGCATAACTTCTTTACCTGATGTTGTCAATTCAATTTTCATTCTATCCTCAACTACTGAGACAGAGTCCCCAGCTACCTAAAGCTCTGGGTGGACTATAAGGAAGAATGTTTCAGAGCACAGCTGAATCAACCTATCCCTTGAGGCCAGATCTAATTTGTAATGGGTGATAAAGGCATGAGGACTTGCCCAAATTGCTGCTGCACAAATGTTGCCCATGGAAAACCTGGATAAAAATACTGAAGAGGTTGCCATGGACCTAGATAAAAGGGTTCTTATAGGTTTAGTTAAGGTAGGACCTAATTTGTTATAGATAAAAAATACAATCAGTCAACCATCTGGCTAAAGTTACTTTTGTGACTGGTTTACCCATTTTCAAATCTGCAAAGGAAACAAACAATTGGTCTGTCTCTCTGATTTCTTTTGTCCTATGCAGATAAAAATGTAATTGTCTGTGAACATCCAGTAAATGTAACATATATTCACCTTTGTTTGCAAAGTTAGGAAAAAATGCTAGCAAATTAATGGACAGGTTGATATTGGATTCTGACACCATTTATGGAAGGAAAGATGTTCATAATGTAACTCTGTCTTTATGACAAATCAAGCAGGGAGGTTTTGGAGACAAGGCTTGAATTTCTGGAATTCTTCTAGCTGGGGTAATGGCTACTAAAAGACAAATTTCCAAGTAAAATACTTAAGGTCACATTTAGCTGCTGGTTCAAAGGGGGAATTTATTAATGCTTGCAATATTAAGTTCAGATCCCATGGTAGAGTTGAGTCTTTTAAGCAGTGGTCTCAAAAGAGCAGAGGCTACTGAAGAACCTTTAAATCCAATATGAAAATTAGATATTGCTGCTAATTGAACCTTAATGGAAGAGGATGTAGCACCTTCTTTAAGCAATAAAGCTAAAAATTCAAGTACATTATGTATCAGAGCTGAGAAAGGATCAGTATGATTTTGCTGTGATCAGTAAACAAATCTTTGCTATCTACATGAATGGAGTTTTCATGTTGAGGGTTTATGGGAAGATAAAAGGATATGACAGACAGGGGAAGACGGCATACGCTGTCTGGCTATTAACGGAATTAGAGAAACCAGGCTGTAAGTCTGAGGTTTGAGATGTCTGGGTGAATCATGTCTGTCGGGTGAGACAGAAGGTCTGGAAATGGATCCAGAAGCTATGGTTTGTAAAGTAGATGAGGCCATGGGAAGCAGAACCAAAGCTGTCATGGTCAGTAAGGTGCAATGATGATAACTTTTCTCTTCAACTTGGCACAGCCCTATGCAGACATTTTGGAATTAACAGAATCAGTGGGTAGACATAAAGCAGACCAGGAGGCCAATTGTAAAGTACAGCATCCTTCATTGATTAACCCTGTGGGGGGATCAGGGCTAAGTAGCTGCTGCATTTGGTGTTTAGGGGAGAAGTAAAAAAGTCACAGCAAGACTGGCCCCATCGATGAAATATCATTTCTGTCACTTTCTTGTTGAGAGAACACTCATGAGGTAGAAGAATGGACCTGCTCAATTTGTCTGCTATCACAATACACTTCCCCAGAATGTGCATTGCTATGAGAAAGCGGTTGGATGAGATCATCCACTGCCACATTCTGAGTGCTTCTCGATACAAGGTGTGTGATTTGGTCCCTCCTTGTTTGTTGATGTATAAAACTACAGACATATTTTCTGTTTGAATAACAATTGTGCCTGAAGGGAGGGAATTCTGGATGGCCTGCAACACTAACAGCACTGCTCTCTCATCTCTAGGACATTTATATGTAGGCTGGCCTCTTTGGGGGACCAAGTGCCTTGGTCTGTTTTTCCCAGAAAGTGCCCCCTCACCCCAACTGGAAAGTGTCCATGGTCGCTATGGCCTTGGGCTGAGGGAAAATGAATAGACGACCTTGTTGAACCTGATCTGATTAAATCCACCACCAGTGATCGCTCTTGCATGCCTGAGGGATTCTTATTTGTCATAAGAAAAAGGTGAGCCAGTGGTAAAGTGGAGAAGTACAAACCAAACAGCTTCAAGCAAGAAAAAGTAGTACTCCACACCGTCAAAAGAACTTTAACAAAACGACAAAGCTTTCAGATACAAACTATCCTTCTTCAGTGTCTTACATAAAACAGCTATAAAAACAGCATTTTTAAATATTACTCAAGCACATCACATGACACAGCAACCCATCAGCAGTATCAATTGAGAACAGAATTATTTTTTTTTTTTGTAATAAATAATGTGGACAAGAAAGAATATGAGTGGATTATTCATTTGGAAGCAGACAAATATCCAGGTCTAAATAAACAGGTTACATTGAAACCTGTTTTGAAACTTAAACAACAAAAAGTGAAGAAAAAGTGATTGCATATTAGATATGTGTATGTTATTGCTACTGTGTTTTTAAAAATTTAATTGCTGTTCTTAAATGACGGTGTGGTACTACTTTTTCATGCTTGATTCTTATTTGTGACATGTGTTGGTAAAGAATCAACCACTGTGTTGCTAACATCCATTCAACAACTCTCATATGGAACATGGCCAGAGGTACTAAGGTTATTGCTACTGACACTGATTCTAGAGCTTGAAGGACCAAGTGGGCTGAAATCTTGGTACTGCAAATTATTTTTCTGACCTGCAATCTGGTAGTCTGTACTCTTGAGAGTGAAGAGAAGCTATCGCTGATGTCGTGATGAAAACTGGTCCTATGAATTCCAAATTTTGAGTTGGTTGTAGGTGAGACTTTCGTAATTTATGGTTATCCCCAGATGAGAGCAAGTGTGGGGTACCTGATTTCTTGCCCTTATTACCTGGTTGGGGCTGTAATAAACCAGTCGTCTAGATATGGAAACATCTGGAATCCCTGCAGTCTTAAGTGAGCTGCTGCTACTGCCATACATTTGGTAAATACCCTGTAGGCTTTGCTGAGGCCAAAGGGCAGAGCTCTGAACTGGTAGTGATGGGCTCTCATCCAGAAGTGTAAATACCTTCTGGATTGTCTGTTCATCTTAATGTGATAGTATGCATCCTGAAGGTATGATGAGCACATTCAGTTGTCCTTGCCCATAAAAGGAATAATGAACTGAACTGTGACCTTCCGAAAGGTGTGTACCAAACTGTCTTGTTCAAGTTGCTGAGATCCAAAATTGGTTTCCAGTCCTCTGTTTCCTTTAGCACTAAAAGAATCTTAAGTAAGTTCCAGATTCTATCTGCTATGGTAGGACCTCTTGGATGACTCTTTTTTCCAGCAGCTTTTGTATTTGTATTGCTGCTTCTTTCCTCCGACTGGGAGGAACATCAGGAATTTTCATAGAGTTGGAGGTGAACGGGAAAAGGGTATTATATAACCTCTGGAAATAATCCTCTGCACCCAAGTATCTTTTGTTATGTTTAGCCAGGCTCTCTGGTGCAGGGATAATTGACCCCTGAATGCCAGCAGAGGGCGGCAATTGGACCTCCTTTCAGAACCACTGGTTGGGTCTGTTACAGAAAGAATCACTAGACCCCTGGTTTTGTAGGCCTCCTCTGCCTCGAGGGTGGAGTCATCCATTAGTTCCCCCACTGTCCCTAGGGGATATTTTTCCACGTGTGTCCTCAAAATGACCCTGAGACTTCCTGAACCAGATCTTCAGACTGCCTCGCTGCTTCCTCAAAAAGGATCTTAGAGGGGTCAAAAAATGTACACCTACTACAGAGAGGGCCATTCCATCCTTCTCACACCTAGATAATGTGTCCTTCACTTTCTGGTCAAACAAAGAAGTACTGTCAAAGGAAGCACTGACAAATGAGGGCTTGAAAGGCTCCACAAATTCATATAAGTGCATCCAGGCGTGTCTCCTAATGGATATGCCTGAACCTGCTGCCTTTTCGTCTGCCTGTGAAATAAGCCGCATGGATGAATTTGAGACAGATTGGAGGGTAGCCAGCTGAGACACCACAGACGAGTGTGCCTCAGCAGAAAAGGTTCCTGAAAGGGAAGTTGAGTGAGAGTTCTTTGATTAAATCCCTTTGCAACCTAGTAAAATGTGGCAAACCGTTCAGCAACCTAAGGGTAAAGGTTGCTGAAGCATAGACACACTTTCCAAACCTGTCCATTGCCCTAGACTTCCTGTTAGGGGGATGAACAGAGGGACTCTGTTTGGCAAGTTCCTTCTTGGTGGCTGCCACTACAACCATGGCATCCACAGACACCCCTTTAGCCCAAATTTCCTTCCCCCACAGGTGGAGCTAGAATCCTATCTGGCCTTTTGAGTATTGTACAACTGCATCACTCTCCTTCCACACCCACTGAGAGACCAAATCAATGAGCTCTTCAGTGGGCAGAGTAACCAGGAAGTAGATGGGCCAGATCCAAAGACCTCCCTCCAGAAATACTGACTCCTAAGGTGAAGGGTTGCTGAGGGTCCAACCACCTCTCTGTTTCATGATCTCAAGGAAGTCTCCAAATGAAAGTCATCTAGAGGTGATCATGGGGACCTTTCACCTTCATCGTAGTCCATATCCTCAGTGACTAACTCTTGTGGAGAGTCCAGGTGCCTCTTCTTGAACTTTCTTTTCCTAGGGACTTCCTTGGTGGGGTGTTAAAGGAAGGTGTCAGAAGAAACTGTGAAACCCTGCTGGGTAGTCTGGAGGTCTCGGGCTGGCTGTCCCTATGGCACTGAATGATGAGGCTTCAAGTGCAGAGATATCTGGGAACTGGACTGGAAATCCAAGGGGGTTGGATCCATCAGCTTTGTCGAAGCAGAGAATTCCATCTTCACAACCTCAAAGGCAGATTGCCCCAGAGAGAGAGACAGAGATAGAAGACCTTGGAGCTGAGAAGGCAGCCTTCTGGACCACTTTCTCCTCCCGCCCAGAAAGCAATCTCCCCAAGGAGGTAGTCTGAGCTGAGCTATCCAGTGCTAAAGCACTAAGGTGCAGAGATGGCTCTGAAACCTTTGGCGTTGACACCAGCACCTTGGATCCAACATGGAGGCTTTGGATCTGATAGTCATCCGGATCCAAAATGTTAGAGAGAGGGCACAGAGTCAGCTTCATATCCGATGATAATGCCATCCTTGAATCCAAGCCTGACGGACCTAGAAGACCTGGATCCAGAAACTCTGAGGCAATGAAAGGAATCATAGAAGGAGTCTGAGTTGGTGGAGTGGTCGATGGATGGACTTCCTGACCCGAACCCATCTGGGTCTGCGCCAAGAGAAAATTCCTCATCATCCAAACCACGTCTTCTTCAGTCAAACTCCTGGATGAACTAGATGATGAAAGGGAAGGTGACTTTGTATGGCACCTTTCTAGAAATAAGGAAGGCAGCCTAGAAGGTACAGGATCAACTGATGAGGAATATTGGGTCCTAGATAAGAATATTGGATCCAGAGTAGTTGGGTCCAATTCTTCAGTTTCTTAGCCAGATCCAAGGATGTAGAATCCAATTACCTGTTTTTCTTCAGATCTGAGGGGGAAGAGGTTTGAGACCTCCTTGAATCTGATTTAGTTCTCTTCCTGGAAGGCTTTAAAGATGAAAATGAGGAAGTAGAAGTAGCACAACAGTTTGACCCCTTGGACTTCACTTTTGTTGACTGAGTCCCTGTAATAGCTTCTCCAAAAGAAAAAAATCAATATACCTTTCAATATTAATTTATTTTTTCTATCCACTAATGCACTGGATTAAAATTGTGGCAGATGGAACACTCTTCTTGAAGGTGCTGCATACCTAAGTAATAAACATTATGGATGTGGGCATCAGAACCATACTTAGAACACTTTTTGAAGCCAGTAGGGCCCTTCTGAGCCATTCTTATGACAAAAAGGAGAAAAACATCTACAAAAGTTTTTTTTTTTTTTTTTACAGGAAAAAGGGAAGAAAAAGAGGGAGAGAGAGATTACCAATTCCCGTTTAGATTATAAAGAAAAAATGGGGATAATCACATTAGGTGGCCTATTTTCTCCAGGACTCAATGAACAATTGTGATTGGATAATTATGTAGTGCACTATTTGATTGTGATGTGTATGTGTATATATATATATATATATATATATATATATATATATATATATATATATATATATATATATATATATATATATGTGTGTACTGATTGTAACATTGTCGCCTCACAGTAAGATGTTGTCCTGTTCGATTCTCAGCTAGAGCGTCTTCTGTGTGGAGACATGCGTGAATGGGTGTACCTTCATTGAAGGTTGTGCATCAGGGCCAGCAACTCGGCACGTAAAAATCTACTGCCAATCATTAGTGGACCGGAGTTCCACTGAAGCGACCCCTAACTGGGAAAAGCCGAAAGACACAACAACAACAACTGATGAAAGCTTTATGCTGAAACCAATATGCTTTATCACCCTTTAGGTGTTAGCTTTTTTGTATATTCACGCATGGGTATTCATGCCCACATAGTTTTGCATAAAAAGTTCTTTCGGTCGAATCTAGTGCTAGCCTATTTGTTTTTTTGGATTTACATGCTTTAGTTGGGCCGTGCACTTTGCTGTACATGCGTGGGACTTGTTGTTACTGTTTCCAACATGGCTCCTCTCTCCCTGCACTGTTGGTGGTTCTGCATTTGAGATAGTGTTTGTTAATGCAGGAATTTGCTTATTTAGCTTTGGAACATCATTTTGGGCTATTTACTCATCTACAAATTTGAATCTGATATTTGGTGCACTACAACTGGAATTATAGACATACATTATCAGTGATTGGCAGGTAGTGTTCTTGGGGCTGAAACACATTTCGTTTGGGACTGGATGTTTGCTAATTGTGGTTATTGAAGTAAAGGCGATTTACAGCAGATAAAACTGTTTGCAGTGGTGTTTTGGGGCTCAGCAATTTTGTTTTTTGGAATATATTGGCTATTGGGCACACTACTATTGCGGGTTGCTGTATGTTCTAGTTTGGGCCTCATCTTACAACTCCTACTGTATATCTATGTTTAATTTTTATCTGCTTGGCCATACCGATTTCCACATTTGTGTTTCTGGACATTTGTTGAATATTTGGGAACATTATAGTGCGTCACAATTCATACTGGCTTTTACCTCAAAACTTTTTAGCCATTTTCAATGTGGAGAATGGCATCTACATTATCAGCGACTGGCAGGCATTGCTTTCAGGACTGAAATACATTTCATCTGGGACTGGATGTTTGCGATTATTGAAGGAAACGTGATTTACAACATATAAAACTGCAGTGGTGTTTTGGGACTCAACAATTTCACATTTTGAGGACATATTTGTTATCGGGCATACTATCAGTGTTGAGACTCATTCTACAATTGCTTATGGACATCCATGTTATATTTTTTCGTCTGTTTGGGTATAGCGGTTTTCACATTTGTGCTTTATGGACATTTAACATTATATTGGGCCATAATATATACTGGCTTTTGCCTCATACTTTGTATAATTTTCAATGTTCTTTTATATGATTATGAATGATGTTGGTGTGAACTAACTAAATGGCTTACATATGAATGTTGATATTATTATAAGGGGCTATATGATCCTAACAACTATTGTCTGTCTATCTTTAAGAAATGTGGGTATTTGGAAGTATTTTTTTAGCTGCCATACACATTCATGGTAAAAAAATTTTTGGGTTTATTTTTTGCAATGTCCATTGATGCATGATTGTGAACAATGTTGGTGGGAACGTATTAGATGAGTCTCATTTTAACATGATTACTGCTATGAAGTGATTTTTGGGGGCTATATTATATCAATAGCTATTGCTTGTGTTTACATTTTCACAAATGTGGGTTATTTGGCGACATATTTTGGATATATAGGTTCCCTTTTATACAAATGAATGGTTTGGTTTGGGATTTATCTATGCTATATTAATAATGTTTGCGCATACTTTATAAATATTAGATACACCAGTCATTCATGATATTGGGGTTGGGTTATATGCTGACTTATTTTGGATATTGCAATGCATAGAAACAGTGTGTTTAGGTAACAAAGTCTGGTTTGACTTGTAGCCTTTGTGTATTTCTCTCTCATTTTACCACTAATAGTGTTTAGTTTAGAAATTATTGGTTTATGGATGGGCTCTAATTTTTAGGGGCTCATTAAAATCATATATATAAAATTATTTTTTGTTATATATTAACTGATTTGGCTGTTTTATTGGATGTAGATGTGAAGGCTGACATCTGGAAGTGCTGGTGGATGTATGGCTCTACAATGGAGTGCTATTACAGCTTGTGTTTAGAAATTCATGAATAATTTCATGGTTGCATGAAATGTTTATTCAAAAGCTGGAAGATGAAGTGAATGCTAACACCCTATACCTTTTGGAGTATACACATAAAGATTATTTTTTGGCACTCTAAAGATTATTTTTTCTTTTAAGAACAATTTGAACAAAAATTTGGTATATAACAATACACTCTTTAGATATGTTTGGTTACTCTGTTAGGTTTTTATAATAATTTTGTTATGGATAGTTGGTATATTGACATAGGGTATATGAGGGCTTCAATTTTCAAGCTTTACAGGGGTTTCAAATATTTTATTTGAAACTGAATGTTTTGATTTTTGTGTGTTGCATTCCAAATTAGTCAGTTGTTTTTGGAGTTAGTGTCCTATATTGTTTGTAAGTTTAGATTTTTTGGTCATTATAAGAGTGGTAACACGGATTTGACCAATATTATTCATGGCCTTTTGGCTGACAGAGATGATATAAAAAATGTTGATGCTTGCATATCATCAACCAAAGAGGGAGTTGAGGATTCAGTCCAGTCTGACTCCTGTAAAGACCTTTTTACTAAATTAACTAATGAGATGAAAGAAATGTAAATTCAGATTTGGCATCTTAGATTATTTAAAGCATATTCAAACAACAACATTACCCCATGTGGCTTGAGAGTCAGGACACAACCTTTTGTTAAGGGGGTGGATGAAACTTTATTAACTCAATGGCAACAAGTACAACATTCATCTTCTATGAGTTTTGTAAAGATTTTGATAGCATTTTATGAACACAGAATCACATCCTTGACTGGAAACATAGGTGAATTATGCACTAAGTTGTAAGAATATAAAAATCATTATATGTATCAAGAACAGGTTTTCCTACTCTCAGGATGTTTGATACAGTTAGAACAGGATTTAAAAGCTAGAATGGTTAAGGAGTTTCAGAGAGATGTCAGAGAATATTACACAGGTAAACCATTTGCACTTAAGAAAACAGTTCAGTTTATTAATGACAAATCAGGCCCACTCCAGCCGAATTTTAAAAGAAAAAGAAAGAGATCTATACTGACAAATACCAGATCTACATATGATACATCAGGGGATGAAATTTCTTCCAACACAGATAGTGAAGAACAGTCTTGCAAAGTTCTCCACCTGTCAAAAAGGGTAATGTGAATTTCCCTTTAGGAGATCCAGGTGGGGAGGGAGGAAACAGGAACAAGTTTGGAAGCCATGTTGGCAGTGGTAACACACAGATAGACAGATGACTGTTTGAAGGTCATAACATTTCATCAGTGGAACTCACACAAGTAGAACAGAAATTGTTGAATAAAGGTATGAGTTTTGTCCCCATGTTTATGGTGTCAGAATTTTCTTTTGCACAAGATGTCATTGATTTCTGTTGCAAATTAAATTTAAAATTATATTTTGCAGATTCTGAGCCATATATTGAAAATCTAAAGAATTTCAGGTTTAGGACTTCCGATTTTGTACCTCCCATGAACAAAAATGTAGCTATTTTTCAAAATTTGGTGTTGAAAGAGTTACATTTTTCGAATATCAGAAAGGTAGAATATTTTCAGGACAATATTACTAGGGAGGAACGCACGGCTTTATGTAGTTTGAGTAAAAATAAGGATGTAGTTATTAACTAGGCGAATAAAGGGGAAGCAGTGCTCATCTAGGATTGGCATATGTATCATAATGAAGCCATTTGTCAACTTTCAGATCAGCAATATTACCAACGTATGGATCTGGATCCTACTAATATTTTCAAAGCTGAAATGGATAATTTTTTGACTTTGGCTTGTGAAGAAGGCATTATATCCTAGCATGATAAATACCATCTTATGATATTGAATCCTGCCAAGTAAAATTTTTATATGCTACCCAAAATACATAAAAATTATGAAAAACCTCTGGGTAGACCCATAGTGTCATGGCAAAGCTCCTTAATGGAACCTCTATTTGAATATTTGATGAAATATTTGAAACCATTATTGACACGTTAGAGCATTGATTCAAGACACTACACAATTTCTAAATATTATAAATAACATACAGTTGGAAAAGGGTTGAATATTGTGCAGTTTAGATGTCAGCGCACTTTATACACATATTCCACATTGGGCTGGTTTATTAGCACTGGATTTTTGGCTTTCTCAAGTCCCCCTTTAACCACCTGGATTTAATACATTTTTTTTGTGCTTAACAGAGCACGTGCTTAATAAAAATGTTTTTTATTTTGATAATGTTTGTTATTTACAACTCAAGGGCACTGCGATGGGAGCGTCTTTTGCTCCCATTTATGCAGACTTGTTCATGGGCTATATTGAACATTATTTAATCTATATGAACCATAATTTATTTTTGGGGGAAATACATATCTGGTGTCATTATTTAGACAATTGTTGGCTAATATGGAGGTCAGATGAGCATTATTTATTTGAATTAATTGAGTATCTTAACAAAAATAAATGGGGAATCCAATTTGCATTAAATTACCATTAGAAGAGTGTGACTTTCTTAGATGTAGAGGTTAAAGTGCTAGAAGATGGTACATTAAGTAGTAATGGTTATAGGAAATATCTCCAGTTTAATAATTTGCTATATGCCTCTAGTTGTCACCCTCCCCATGTTATTAAGAATATCCCTATGTCTCAGTTTTTAAGACTAAAATGAATATGCTCTACTGCGGAAAGTTATAATATTCAAACAGGTGATATGACCCGCAGATTTTATAATCAAGGTTATCGGAAATATGATGTTGATTTAGCCAGGAAGAAGGTCCATGAAATCAATAGACAACAAACTATTTTATATAAAGACAAATGTTCTAGATCTGACTCTTATCTTAGATTTATTATGGAATTTGGGGGCAATACCAGACACCTACAAGAGATCATACATAAACATTGCAATATTTTAAATATGGAGGAGAGATTGTCTCAGTTTTTGCCTTCTAGATGCAGGTTTGGATATAGAAAAGGAAAAAAAAACTTGGGTGGGGGCTGGTTCAACCATTACAAAAAGGGCAAGATGGTATATAAAAGTTTGCAAACTACATTATCAGGAAGACCAGTTTTCCATGTGGATACTGCAGATATTGCAGTATGGTCCCCAAAAACAAAGTTCATTCATCTCCTTTAATTGTCCTAAATTATATGACATAACTGTTTTTGGAAACTGTAGTAGCGATTAGTAGATTTATTTGATAAATTGCACCTGTCCTGCCTTTTATGTTAGGCAGACTTCAGGCCCATTCAAACTTAGAATATCAGAACAAATGAGTGACATTAAATGTCATAGAAATACAAAAGCTTTATATAAACATCAGGTATTACATCCTTCTGCTAGGTTTATATTTACAGTTATAGATAGAATATATAAGCCAAACACTTCTTCAGAAAACTTACATTCCTTTTTGGATTATAAAGAAAAAATGTGGATAATCACATTAGGTGGCCTATTTTCTCCAGGACTCAATGAACAATTGTGATTGGATAATTGTGTGGTGCCTTATCTGATTGTGGTGTGTGTGTGTATATATATATATATATATATATATATATATATATATATATATATATATATATATATATATATGTATACACACACATATATATATACACACATATATATATATATATATATATATATATATATATATATACATATATGGGTCTACTATACATAAGCGAATTCCCATAATACCGACATTTAAAATACCGAGACCATAACACCGAAATTCCACATGCACAAAAATTCTAAACACCGACTTTGAAATCAACGACATTCATAATCCCAACATATATAACCATAGGATGGTATACAATCACATAGTTGATTGCACTTTGTGCGATTAACGTATGTGCATAAATCAAGTAGCAGAACCACTAGTGCGAGTACTATATTGTCAAACCTTACAATAGCAAACAGCCGCTATAGCAAGGTTTGACAGTGTAGTGCAGATCGCACTATAGTGGGGATTGGGAAATGTACCCTTTCCTCAGTGTAGTATGATCTCGGAGTTTGTATATATAAGTAGGGGGTGCAGGAGGGCTTGTCCCCCAGCAAAACATGTTAAAATATGTTTAGCAGCTATGAGCATTTCAGTGAAGTTAAAATGTTCGGCATTCGACTTCACTGAAATGCTCAGTTTGGCATTTACTGTGGTCGATGTTGTGATTTCTGAACATTTTCTTCGGATATCTGCACTTTCGGCTACAGTAGTGTCGAACATGTGATAGTAAACTCATAGAACATATGTAGCAGATCCTGTCAGTGTCCGCAACACACCATAAATCAACCCAATATGCTCCTGTAAGGACTCCAGCTCTATGCAGTAGTGTGCATGAACATCAAGATATTCTCACAGTCTCAATAAATGTTGTGAAAATGCCTACACACTGCCATAACATTATGCATGAACTGTATACTGCCGGAACTGATTAAACTACACATCACTTCCTACTTGATGTAGTCTGTACCACTCCTGTATTCATAATTGCTAAGGCATGCAAACATGGTAGGAATGCATTATGTCAGCAGTTAGGCACATTGAAATACACCTTTCCTCCAAGAAGCAGTACTGTAGTACACATAGGTGAATAGCAATATAAATACAGCAACGGTACCATGTATAAGGGATATAGTTTCCCCACTCCAAATACAAAGCAGCATATCAGAAAGCCATGAACAGAGTTAATGAGGCTGCATAATGTCAACATCTTAACACAATGTACACCACTCTCCTGTCCAACTATGTCTTTCGCAGTCGTATGCAGTGCAATGATAACATAAGGCACACAACGTTTCACTCATTACCAGTAGATAAACATACCATCACCACATGCATTACACATCATCACTTCACATGTTAACAACTGTTCCATTAGTACCTGCATCACCCATGTGAACTCCAGATGACATACACATTCCAATGATACCTGCGTAACTCCCATCAAATGCACAAACTATACCATGTGCCATTACTGAGTGCTTCACTCCATGGTCTCTACCAGTAGACAACAGGACATACTTAGCGAGCTGTACAGAAGACAGCTACATTTTCAATAACTTTGCTATGAACTTTACGAATTCTATGGCAGAGTAACACTTCTTATTACCCAACACTCTTAGAAATTGTTCATGCCTTATAATTAGCTTTCTCTTCTTGGGGGAAGGAGGACATCCAATCGACATTCGAACCTTAAGTTCATCTACATGGTCCTGTTCTTTCACCAATGCTGAAATGAGCACACTTACATTGGTACCTCTGGTACCCAACAAACACTTCAATCACATATGCCAGGCTTCTACTGAGTTCTGTGTACGAGGAAGGAATAGCTGATTTAACTCATACGCATTCCATAAAACAATGGAAAATAATGGTGGGAACTGGACAGATAAGGAAGTACATGTATTAAACTTCCACAGTTTACCACAGATGTACTAGTCTACAAAACATTTTAAGAGCTCTTTACCTTCTATCGGAAATGTTTCTTTCAGTACTTGGAACGTGCTTTACACCTCACATTCTTTGATAAATGCAAGAGCAGCTAAACACTTAACAGATAATTGAAATGCTGGATCCCTGTTATATAAGAATGCCAATCCCAAAGCCTGCACCTTCCTCCACAGATTCTGCCCAAAATGGAAGAGGCATCCGTTAGACTGGGCACCGGGAACATTAAGCCGCACACTCTTTACTGCAGCAATCTCAAAGTCACAGAGGATGTATTTTATATCAACCTGAAATCCATGCTCACTCAGTAGATGAAACAAGCAATGCCACATACAATTATAAGCCTTTAGTGATTTTTTTAGACATGAGGCAATATACTAGCAGTACTGCCTTGCTGTATGTACCATACTTAACTAAGCCACGTAAGCTGTACAATTATTGACAGGTTATAGCTTTAGTGAAGAATGTTCCATCCATTAACCAAATGCTTGCTCGACTCACATCATACAAGTTATTCAGTGTTGTGAATAGTAGCACTGTGTTATCTGTGGCAGGATTGTTCATATATTTGCTTATAAAACATCTTGTCTTTAATGGAAACATGTCAAAGTCTATGTTGTGCAAAGTAAGTGCTCCATTACTATCTGTCATGCACATTTTGCATCTCACATGACCTATCTGTTGTAACAGGACTTTCCTATTGGGTAGGCTATGTATGGTGTCTAGAGAAGTCGATGCTATTGCATTCTGCACAAGTAAACATGGTGTGTCTCGGCTGTATTCAGCTCTACCTTTCAACTGATGACACACACTATATTTCTCAACTTCTCCTGGATCGCCTACATGATGGTGACCTATAGACTTTTCTAACCTATCACCAGTGGGAAGCAAAGTTGTCACAGCCTGACCACTTTTGCGAGCATTTATACTTACAGCCCCAATACCGTCTGGAATCCCTGTAATATTCCAAATAGTACAAATACCCAATTACCAACATTTCCTTACTTTTTTGTGATGCTATCATTCTATAAATCTGTCCGATAACTCTAGGTACTTCCTGTTGCATGTCAGCTATGTTTGCTTCAGTACATGGTACAAAGTTTTAAGGGTACAGACCCTCCTTTTATAGTCCTCTCAGCAGTGTTAAAGACTAATGTATTATCACCATTACTTGTCGAGTATGTGGGATTCGTGCATGTGGAATTTCGGTGTTATGGTCTCAGTATTTTACACGTTGGTATTATGGGATTTTGCTTATGTTAAGTGGACCCATATATATATATATATATATATATATATATATATATATATATATATATATTTATAGATAGATATAGATATATACTGATTGTAACATTAATTGTTATACAGCACTGATGAAGGCTTTATGATGAAACCAGTATGCTTTATCACCCTTTGGGTGTTAGTTTTTTTGTATATTCATGCCCACATATTTTTGCATTAAAAGTTCTTTTGGTGGAATCTAGTGCTGGCCTATTTGTTTTTTTGGATTTTCTCTCTAAATATACCATAAGCCTGCTTTTCTCTCACTTCATATTGCAATTCCTGTTTGTATTATACTAACTTACCTTTAATTTAACTTTAAATGGGCTAAATTTTCTCTAACTGCTAAATCCCTGTCATGTAACTTGTAAGTACACTTAACCAATGTTTTCATATTATGTCTAATTTGGTAGAATTAATTAAACTGTATTTGTTTTTGTATTACTTTAATGACTGTATAATTATAAATGTTATAATTTTTTTTAATACTTTGGGGACTTTCTCCCAGAGCCTGGGCTGAAAATGGGCTGCTACCCAGTTAGACTTTCCTGGTAAACCAATGTCAATAAAAAAAATAAATAAGTCATTGGTCTTAAATTGAGCATATCAAAATATCTGTTTCATTTTTTTATTTTTTTGGAGGGGGGTTCAAAGAAATGTAGAGATTTCTACAAAAAAAGTCAGTTGCATTAAGTAGGACTTTCTGACTACTGTTGTTACATGATGATCAAAACAGAGGGCATTATCAACCCAGGTTCCAAGGTCTCTAACATTTTCATTTTGGACAGGAGTATTGTTGGAGAGGTAGTCTACCAAATATGACAATATTGCAGAAATAAGACATTTTAGTAAGACAAACCTATCATTTGCTACAAGAAGCTACACACAGGGTAAATGCTCCATTTGATAATATTTTCAGACTAGCAAATAATTAAATGTGCATGCTGTAAAAGTTGGTCAATTAAGTACATTAGAAGAAAAAACAACTGCCAGCAGCAGTAAATATTACTAATCACAAGTCCAGTTATGGTGCAGTTAATTCTTGTATGTGGACTGTAGATCACAGAAAGAAGAAATCGTAATTCTTTCATTCATGCCACACACACACACACACACACACACACACACACACACACACACACACACACACACAATAGAAAATCATATAATTATGACTTTTAAAGGTAAGAAACTTAAACTTCAAAAAGGTTATGACGAATCAATAAAGATGATCTGAAGTCTTTAAGCCACTTACTTCAACAACTCAAGCTTGTGTCACAGTTTCATTAATATAACAGCTTGACTTAGCAAGTCCTCATTTGACAGCTGCTTGCTTCATATATGTGGAAAAACCTTAATGTACATATGTGGGCTTTTACTGAGTGGTCCAATCTTGCAGCCTACTGAAGAAATAGCGAGATAGGTTTTAAGCTGCCTGCCGGTGGCCACTCTACTTCAGAGTAAGAATATTAAAGTGAGTACAAGAGTGCGGTGGGGGGGCTTCCTTGGAAAAATTATTATGTTGTAATGTTAACATTGCTTGTGTAAGAAAAAAGTTAAGCACATGTGATATACATTTGTATATACTTGGGCTTATTATAAACAAGCTTTTGTCCCCCGACTGTTGGTGATCCAAACTCAGAAGAGTCAAGAAGATATGGTCTCTGAAACACCAGCAAGGTTAATGTAAGTCAGTTAAACAATTAAGATGATCTGCAATTAAATGGACTAGGTATTACAAAATGCTGGGGAGTAAATATATAACAAATATCTCGCGAAGAACTGCTGCCATTATTGAGTACCTTTTTGTAGGTGAAGTATTTCCAGATTCATCCATATTTATAATATCTAACAACGGGATACGTGTAAATTCTTGACTAATCTCATCGGGAATTTTGCCTTCCATTCCCCAGTAGTAATCACGGAGAAGCCTACAGGTGTTTTGAAAACGATCTACTTCCACCTGAGAAAAACAAACAAGCATCACAGTAACTTTGTTATTAATAAAAAAGTGTAGCAGAGAAGAAAACAGTTGAACACCACACATTAGATTACAAAACCATAAAGAAAAGTATTTTTTTTATTTTATTAATTTATTCTTTCTAAATTTTTGAACCAGATGATGCTGCTAAGCTACAAGTCCTTTCACAGGGGAGATCTGAGGTGTGCACAACTCCACATTAAATAATAAGCAATAATATTACATACATTAATTCCACAAAAGCTTAGAGAACCAGTACCAGAATTCAAATTACAAACAGTTAAAACAACAAAGAGAACTGGATGTAATACTCTGTGAACTAAGAACACCATTTAATAATAAAAATTAAAATAAGCTCGTTTGTCTCAAACAGAAAATACATAAGTCTTCATCAGATATAGTAACTTAACAAAGTGACCCTATATAAGTAATAAAAACAACTCATAATTCAAGATACATTTAACCAACTAATAAGATCTTAAAGTGACCTGTTATAGATTCATGGTTTCAGAAATTCTTACTAAAGTTACGGCCAAAGAAGACCATCAGGAAGCTCAACCACATCACCCAGTACTGATGGGAGACTAACATTTCCCACCATTAAACAGACTTTCTTCACATATCCCTGGTGAAAATTTTTGAATCTATAATAGCTTTTTAATAAAATGTCAGGCAACTTGACATTCATCGATATCACTTGGCTGCCACATTTCACAAACCAAAGGCAATGTCAATAAAATCCTCCTGCCAGATCACAATTAATCCAGTTTCTTATTTTAAAAGTAATTAAGAGGGGCATTATTATAGCCTTTTTTCCAGTCCACAGCTTATATTAATATATAATTAACTGTGGTTTTAGGCAAAGCTGCAGTAAATGCAAGTCAGCACCAGGAGTTTTCCAATTTGCAGTTACAGTAAAGACATGAGATTGCCATCAATACTGTATATACAATATAAAAAATATTAACAAATTCAAAGTTATTCTAGGAGAAGCATTTATGCCAGTTCCCCAAACTTGACACCGTTTCTACTACAGAACCACATGAATACTCTTTTGTTTCCCTTTAGAAAGATGAAATGGATCACTATGATATGTTTCTTTCCCATTAATTTGTATTTCCCATGGTAAGATTGGGAAGAGATGCATGAATCCTTAGTGCATATAACTGTATGTGCTTCAGCAAGAATAAAGTCCACCAGTGTTCCCCTGCATCTTTACCCTTAGAGTACGTTGACAGGAAATCAGAACTCAGCATCTTCTGTCTTGGTAGATCTGCAGTTTCTATTAACAGGGGAAGGTCAGTGTGCCAGCCAGCCTGTAATAAGATTTTTCTTTGCCACCTTGTACAACCGTCCCACAACCCCATCACTAAAATTGCTTGATTTATAAATCCTTGCTATATGTTTGGATTACACACAGGTTCATTCACAAAACATTACTAAATGAAATGCTGAACCAATGTACTATGTCTGGTTAAAATAACTGATGCCTTCCCGATGTTGTTTTTAGTCCCTGTCAGTCACTCATCTTGGAACAAGACATTACTAAAGAAAACAGGTTCTTTGGGGTACAGACATCCAGTGGTTTCCAATAAAGAGTTAAGCATATACTGCTTTCTGAGTTTTGTGCTGCCCTGGGAAGTTATCAGTTCCTTTCTTTCCAGTAGCAATCCTACTTTTTTCTGCTGTTCATCTGCATTGCTGACAGTGACTTTCATTTGCTTATCAGGAAAGCCCGACTTGGAATGAAGCCAATTTTTAGCAGAGGCCCAGGGAGAAACGATTCAGACATATGTCTTTGCAACATGGGAGAAAACGGGAGTACACAAACACAGGGAGGACATGCAGACTCCACAGAGAAGGCACTCCAGCCGAGAACTGAACCGAAGAACCTCTTGCTGTGAGGTGACAACGCTACCGCTGCATCAACTGTGCTTTATTCTCAGTAATACAGTTCATGCACCATTGGCAATGCCTTCTCAGCAAAAGGGTATTGATTCAGTTTAGTCTAGGATATTTGGCTAGCATCCAGTTTCCTGAATGGACAAGAAGCCAAAGAATTAGCTAAATGTCCATTCAGGAAACTTGTATAATGTATTATGTTTCTGGAAGGGATAAAGACCTCAAGAACAGAGATGAGCCCACTATTATACTGTTGCTTGTTAAAGTCATTTCTTGGGTTGTTGGACCTCATGGTAGCTATTCTCAGTTTGTTAATGTGGGCATTGATGTCACCACTGTAGACAGCATAGAAGTTAATTAAGACACTTCTGCAGTAATGCTTGTAATAGTTCTCACATTATTACTGAGTGTATTAAAATTACCAAGGATGTGGTTAGCATAGAAACAGGAAACAGTACTAAGTTTGGTAATAGCAACAAGATTAGCACTTGAGATTCTCCTAGCAAAGGCAATGCTGTCTTCCTGAGCAACAATATTATGACAGCAGCCATATCTCCACTCCGGCTGTTTCTGTTTGATAATATTCTGACACTGAACAAGATGTTTGCTGTCCTTATCTACCATTCCTCCCCAAAAAATCCCTATCTTACTTATATGAACATTAGACAGACTGACTTATAAGGGTTTTTTATTACATCAAATCACTGGGTTTCTTATGGGGCTTTTTAGCAACTCATGAAAGAAGTGGGAATGCCTGGAAAGCTTTTAGCAGGCCTTAGAAGTCAAAGGTGAGAGCAACTGGTTGCCTACAATACTGTTTCCATAGCATTTCATGCTATTCTTTGCTTCACATTTTGAGTATTGAGTATTTAACACTAGTTTGCCAAATGTTTTGCTACATTCTGTGGCTATGTAGTTGGCTGTCAACTGTCTTAAAAATCTTTGTGCTTTTACCTTTGTGACTTCACAGAAACCAAGAACAGCATCAAGAAAGCATCACTCATTCTGACCAGGAATACTACTTTTGTTCAGCATTTCAGTTACTGCTGTTTTGTAAATAAGCTATCTACTTAATTTAGAGAACATGTATCACAAATATCTGAACTAGTGTCTTCCAGAACAGTAATATAGCAAGTCATGCAACAAGTTTTTTTAAGGCAGTGTGCATGGTGCTTTACCAGTGGAGTGGCTGGTTCCTGTGTCTGCTGCCTGGAATGGATGTTTTGCTTTGTTTAGCCAGTGAGGAATGGTTTGCTTTGGGCTGGTTTACTCTGGATGTGGTTTCTAGTCTTTGTGAGATTTCTTCGAGACTGGGGACACTACAGTTGTGTAAGTAAACTTACCATAAAAGTAGATGTTTGAATGATCACTGCTGCTATAGCCTTAGCTATATGGATTATACCGTGACAACAGTATAATAGCCAACCAGCTTTCAAAGCTTCAGGGCACATTCCACCCACACAAACCATTAGGCAGTTTGAGCTGAGCTGCCTAAAAGGACAAGTATGGGTGCCAACTGAGAAAAGGATGCTGAGCCATGAGATGATATATCTACGGGTAAAAATATATATATACATACTCTGGCAAAATCAAAAAATAAAAAGGAGGATGGAGGGAGAGAGTGAATACTGCAGCAGTGATCATTTGAATATCTACTGTTAGGATAAGCTTACTTAGATAACTATATTATGTTCATCATACTGATCATGGCTACAGCAGCCTTAGCTATATGGGTAAATGGCTCTAGCTTACTAGATTTGGGAGGTAATAATGGGAAGGGTCCAACAGCTCCTGAAGAATGGTCCAATCAAAGCCTACTTCAGACCTAGAGAAGGAATCAAGTTTGTGGCACACATGTGCATGGAAGACTAAGATGCTGCTTCTAGAATACTTCTAGAATACAACCCTTTCCAAAAATCCATATATGAAGCCAAGGTCCTGGCAGAGTGGGCCTTGACCCTGCCTGGAATAGTTTTGTTATGGTGAGAAAAGCAAAAGTTAATAGCCTAAGACAACCATTTAGAAAAAGTCTGTTTTGACACAAGTTGCCCTTTCATTTAACTTTCAAAAGAAATTGATCTGAAGATCTGAATGATTTAGTTCTGTTAAGATAGTACCTGAGTCGTCATTGGATATCCAAGGTATGGAGTATACTGGAGACCTGGATTTAAGGAAATTTGTCTCCACCAAGTGATTTCTTTTCTGAAAAATTTCAGAAATTAGATTTGAAAAAAATAATGGGTGTTGTTACTGGAACCAAAGAGACTTCAGGTACGAATGGACCTTTCTCATTGGGAGTCTTGCCAGGTATATTGTGAGAATCGTAGGTGCCATGAGACCTGAAATTCTGATGTATTCCCTCAAGTCTAAGTGGAAAACCTTAGAAACAGATGTAAGTATAAATCTATTTTTTCCTGTGGAAGAAAAACTGTTTCAAATATTGTGTCTAGTAGACACCCCAGGAACACAATTCTGTGTGAAAGAGTCAAAAAAGACTTTTTGAATGTTCTCTTGGAAACCCAGTGAAGAAGAATTTGGTGTTATGTTTTTTTTTTCTTCTTTTTTTTTTTTTTGAAATGAGAGGAAATTAGGAAAACAAATAATTAAACTGGATACATCTGAAGGAAACAAATAAAAAATGTTTAGCAAAAAGCTAAGGAAAACACTTATTGTATGAAGAATACCAGAGCCCTGGCATTCCATGTCCTTCTGGATCAAGTGGCAAACTAGATCTGAATTACTTTGGGGAACTGAAGGAATTACGGGCAGGGGAGGAGTTCAAGCACTGGATCCAAGCTTCTGAAAAAGCACCAAGGTTGTATCTTGTCAGATCGAATAACCCAAGGGTTGAATCAGATGGAAACCCAGTGAAGAAGAATTTGGTGTTATGTTTTTGAAATGAGAGGAAATTAGGAAAACAAATAATTAAACTGGATACATCTGAAGGAAACAAATAAAAAATGTTTAGCAAAAAGCTAAGGAAAACACTTATTGTATGAAGAATACCAGAGCCCTGGCATTCCATGTCCTTCTGGATCAAGTGGCAAACTAGATCTGAATTACTTTGGGGAACTGAAGGAATTCACGGCAGGGGAGGAGTTCAAGCACTGGATCCAAGCTTCTGAAAAGCACCGAGGTTGTATCTTGTCAGATCGAATAACCCAAGGGTTGAATCAGATGGAAACCCAGTGAAGAAGAATTTGGTGTTATGTTTTTGAAATCAGAGGAAATTAGGAAAACAAATAATTAAACTGGATACATCTGAAGGAAACAAATAAAAAATGTTTAGCAAAAAGCTAAGGAAAACACTTATTGTATGAAGAATACCAGAGCCCTGGCATTCCATGTCCTTCTGGATCAAGTGGCAAACTAGATCTGAATTACTTTGGGGAACTGAAGGAATTACGGGCAGGGGAGGAGTTCAAGCACTGGATCCAAGCTTCTGAAAAAGCACCAAGGTTGTATCTTGTCAGATCGAATAACCCAAGGGTTGAATCAGATGAAAACAGGCATTGGATCTGGAGTAAAACACTTTGTGAACACACCTGATGCAGTGGAAAAGGTAAGACATAGAGCTGATAATGTGATTCAGACAAACAAAATCTTAAGGAATTCCTTGAAGTGTGGATGAATAGGGATGTGATGATAAGCATCTTTGAAATCTATTGTTACCAGGAAGCTTAAATGAGGAAGAAGGAGAAACTGGTTGGGAAGTGACAGCATTTTGAACTTGGGTACTATCACAAAAAGGTTAGAAAAGAAAAATCTAGAACAGGCAAGTGCTTCCTTTCTTTGGCACTAAAAACATCCTTGAATAAAAACTTTTCCCAACTTGGGAAGAAGGAATATGCTCTATTACTCCTTGAAACAATATGTGTTGAAGGACGGGGAGAAAATAGCAAAGCCTGGTCAGGTGGATAAGGTATTAGACAATGGAAAGGAGGAATTTCCTCCCACTGCCATCTGTAATCTTAATGAACGATCTTCAAAAAAACATTTGTCTGTAACTATCTGTTGACAAAGAAAAAAGCGGTGATTCAGACTTTCTGGAATGGAAAATGGACTGCCAGGGTAGGAGGGTGTGACAAGTTCTCTTAAACAGTCATTCTGACTTATTGGACTGTCCTTGGATATAAGATGTTCCTGAATTCTTTTTTGAAACCCCAGCCTTTCCTTATTAAATATCTGTTTACCGGCATTTTGCTGAGACTGTTGCTTTTGTTTCTTGCCAAATTGGATTAAGGATTAGAAAAATTTTGGAGAGGAAGGCTGAAAAATCTTCGAGATTCATTGTATCAGCTTATCTCTCTCATCACAAATTTTTGAAAACCTCAGCAGCAGAGGGACCAAAAACTAAATCTCTATGTAAAGCAGAATTTAAAATATCATTTTTCACATCATCTGGGAGATTCTGAAAATGCAGCAAGGCAAACCTCCTCAAAACAGTACCAGTGGCCATAGTCCCTGAAGAAATATCAACACAGTCACACACACTCTATAAAGAATGAGTTGTGACCTGTAAAATGGAAGAAATTAATCCATTTAAAGTGTATTTTTCCTCACAAGAAGAAACTGCAGATAAAACAATTTTCATACTTTCACAATTAGTCAGAATAAACTTTACCGTATGAGCCTAACAATTCAAAATTCAGAAAATCTAAGTTGCAGAAGCATACACTTTTTCTCTTACTTATCAATAATCTTCCCATCCTTATCAGAAAGAGTAAGAGTGGCATTAACAACATGTTTAGTGGAATAGGATTAAATGCTGGGTCATGTTTGGGATGAGTATATAAAAACTTAAAAGACTGAGGAAATTTATCTATTTTACCTGCCTTTTAAGTGGCAGCTGGCTGACTATCAGGAACATTGCAGGCAGTAACACCCACATCCTCCAAAGCTGACAGAACTGGAGGAATGGGTGAAGGTTCTGAAAATTCCTTCATTAACAGCTCATATACTTTCTGAGGGACTAAGAAATCTTACAGTTCTCCCACTAAAACACTGGCACATTCTGAAAATAGTCTCAGAGAAAGAGAAACTACTACAGCGAGATTCAGAAACTGAGCTCTACTCTAAGTCAGAATCAGAAATCTGAGGAGAAAACCCTGTTTCTGTCCCTTCATCTTCTATCCAGATTCAGAATCTTGAATTTCTTCAATAAAAGAGGAAACCCTCTTTCTTTTATCAGAAACTACTTTATAAAAATAATCAATAGCATGAATTAAACCCTTAGCCAGATCCAGTGAACTACTCCTAAGGAAGTTTAAGAAGTAGTAGATATGTGTTTAGTTGTATGTTTTTTTTGACAGAAACTGGGTCTAACATTATTAATAGCAACAACAACTTCCCCACAGATGGGCACAATATTCTGTCAAAACAGGCTCTCCCTTGCCAGCTAAGGGGGTTCTAACAGCTGCAGAGAACATGGCTAACCCCTAGTCTATAGTTGCTATAGGTGCTACAGCAGAGGGATCCCAGCTAAAAGATGAGTGGTCTGCAGAGCTAGCTTTGGCCATAGCAGAGTAACATACCTGTGGCTGAGACAAACTGTTAGACTGCTGTAGTAGCAAAGGCTCTTTGCTAAGCTTTTTCTATTTTGTGGTTGGAAGAAGGACCGATTGTGGGACTGCAGCTTGTTCCATGGTGAAGCTGAAAATGGTGGCTCTTTCTCTGGGAAAACAAGCATCATAAGCTGGTAATAATTTAAAGCTTTAAAAAAAAATCAATATTTTTCAAATAAAAACACAGTAAAAAGCACTTTAATACACTTTTCCAGCCCCCAAAATAGTAAAATAAACATAACTTCTCCACATAAAAAATGATTTTCAACTACTTTAAACAACTTTTAAAACCAACGGGAAAAATGCATTCCTGTATAAAAGTATGGTTAAATCTTGTGACAGTCCATGAAACACAAACTCCTAATTAAAAAAAAAGGAAAGTACATTACAGTAATACATTTTTATCTGGAAGGTTTTTCCTCGAAGGAAACATATCCACCTAGCAAAAGAACAGCACAAGCTGAGTGTTGATCCTCAAAAGCCCACAGGGGACCACTCTGTTCAGCAGCAGGAAAGGTTTGTGGCATCCAAATCTTTCTTCTTAGGCAACTGAGCTCAAGTTGCCTAATAGTTTAGGTGTGTGGAAGATTTAGAAGCTGTCCAGTTGTTATATCCTTGGCAGGATATAATCCATATAGCCAAGGCTACTGCAGCAGTGATCAATATGCTGAACATATATGCATTTGCTACTGATATGCCTGTGGATTTGTCTACCACCCTTGTTGCATCCATTACTACTTTGTTTCTCTAGTCCAACAACATTATAATCTGCCTGACATTTGAACTGTGTGTGGTCTTTCCTAATTTTAGCAAATCAAAATACTGTCATTCTGATTTGACTGTTTTCGGTGCTTTATGATGTGGGAAAGTTTGGGACCTCCTGCATCTGAAGAAAAGAAGATTAAAACGTGGCAATATTCAGCAGTACATTTACAAGAATTAACCTTTCTTGATTCCTCCACAAACTTTAAGACTGCCTCTTATTTAGAGTGTTGTTGCATTGTATAGTATATCACAGTTTCAGTGAACTGTATTTTATTTCTCATTGTTTCATTTGTCATACTTTGCTGATACTGATGAAGGTAAAGGTCATCTAGCACTCTGTGTTGATCAACTAGAGCCAACAAATTACAGTGAGGATGGTTTTAGATTTCTCATTTCTCAAAGATGCTTTCCTCCCACTTACACAGACTAATTCTCTACAATTTGAAAGGGCTGAGCAACAGACAGATTTGTGGTAATGTACTCCTCTAATTCGAGTGGATGGTCTTTCAGGTTTCCAAGTATCTGACAAACAAGTCTGCCATTAACAGGTGATGGTATGACACAACAATTAACACATTCTATAAAGATGGATATCTGTGCCTAAACTCAGTCAAGTCCTTTTCACATGTTACATAGCTGAGTCGGTAACCTTAACTCTGAACCCTGGTCAACAAATAAAAATACTTCAGCTGGTGCAAGTAGACCTTGCTCATTAACACAATTAAAATAATTAGCTGTGTAAAATGTGTGACCACTCAACACCTACACAGTTTTCTCTGGTGCTACCTGTCATTATTCTAATTCTAACAATTTCAATGGATTGACAGACTGATTGATTTATTTTATCACTGGATTGAATGACCAGTGCTAGAGCTTCCCCATAAACTTTTGGATTATATATAAACAGGATATGCAGCATTGCTATCCAAAGATTATATGGGTATTTCTTTTTAAAAGCAAGGTGAATGAATATTGATGGCACAAAAGCAAGTCCTGTGATCATTGCATTTTTGGTTCACAGATAAACTGCTTCTGGTTCATCAGTCACAAAACAGAATATCACATAACAACTGCAAGTATGAGGACTCAGCTGAAAATCTAATTGTTGGATGAGTATGTACAGTGGATATAAAAAGTCTAAACACCCCTATTAAAATGCCAGGTTTTTCTAATATAAAATAAATGAAACCACAATAAAGCATTTCAAAACTTTCCTCATCTTTAATGTGATGTATAACCTGTACAATTCAATTGAAAATCAAATTTGTTGGGGGAAAATATAAAAAATAAAAAATGTACAACAAGCTGGTTGCATAAGTGTTCACACCCTTAAACTTATACTTTGTTGAAGCACTTTCTGATTTAATTACAGCATTCAGTCTTCTTGGGTAGAAGTCTATCAGCATGGCACATCTTGACTTGGCAATATTTGCCCACTCTTACTTGCAAAAGCGCTCCAAATCTGTCAGATTGCGAGGGCATCTCTTATGCACAGCCTTCTTCAGGTCACCCTACAGATTTTCTATTGGAATTAGGTCTGGGTTCTGGCTGGGCCATTCCAAAACTTTAATTTTCTTTCGGTGAAGCCATTCTTTTGTTGATTTGGATGTATGCTTGGGGTCATTGTTGTGTTGAAAGGTGAAATTCCTCTTCACCTTCAGCTTTCTAGCAGACGCCTGAAGGTTTTGGGCCAAAAGTGACTGGTATCTGGAAATGTTAAGAATTCCCTCCACCTTGACTAAAGCCCCAGTTCCTGATGAAGAAAAGCAACCCCAAAGCATGATACTGCTACTACCATGCTTCACAGTGGGGATGGTATTCTTTTAGTGATGCAAAGTGTTGTTTTTGCACCAAATGTACCTTTTGGAATTGTGGCCAAAAAGTTTAATCTTGGTCTCATCAGACCATAGCACATCTTCCCACATGCTTTTGGGAGACTTGATATATTGTTTTGCAAAATTTAGCCAGGCCTGGATGTTTTTCTGTGTAAGAAAAGGCTTCCAACTTGCAACCCTACCCCATATTCCAGACATATGGAAAATACCGGAGATTGTTGTCTCATGTACTACACAACCAGTACTTGCCAGAAATTCCTGCAGCTCCTTCAGTGTTGCTGTAGTTCTTTTGGCAGCCTCCCTGTCCAGTTTTTGTCTTGTTTTTTCATCAATTTTGGAGGGACATCCAGTTTTTGCAACCTCACTGTTGTCCCATGTTTTCTCCACTTTTTGTTGATTGTCTTCACTGCGTTGCATGGTATATCCAATGCTGTGGAAATTTTTTTGTACCCTTCTCCTGACTGATACCTTTTCAACAATGAGATCCCTTTATATGCTTTGTAAGCACTCTGCGAACCATGGCTTTTGCTGTGGCAGGAAACTGAGTAAATGTCAGGAAATTCCTACTGGGACAGCTGAACTTTATTTGGGGTTAATCAGAGTCTCTTTAATTGATGGCAGGTATGCACCCAAGAAGACTGAATGCTATAATTAAATCAAAAGGTGCTTCAACAAAGTATTAGTTTAAGGGTGTGTACACTTATGCGACCAGCTTATTGTAGGTTTTTTATATTATTCCCCTAACAGATTTGTTTGTTTTTCAATTGAATTGCACAGGTTATAGGTCACATTAAAGGTGGGAAAAGTTTTGAAATGATTTATTGTGGTCTCATTTTTTTATATCACAAAAACCTGGGACTTTAACAGGGGTGTGTACACTTTTTATATCCACTGTAAATAACTTCTTAAACATGACCAAATATCCCTCTTAATACAGTACAGTCTATAAACAAAAGTAAGCTCTTTTCTTATTAAAGACAAATGGCTTGTTTGCTTGTGGAAAAGCAAATAAAAAAGCAATCACAGTGATAATACCTTTAACCACGCAATGCATTAAGACAAATGGCTTGTTTACTTGTGGAAAAGCAAATCAAAAAGCAAACACAGTGATAATACCTTTAACCACGCAATGCATTCTACAGTGTTAACATGACTTTGTACTAGAAACCATAGCCTGTTGTGGCTTCTGCACAGCTTATGTAGTTATCTGATAAAGTATTACAGATGACCTAGTTACTCTCTTGAAATTATTCATGTGGGCACTTCTAGGATGATCTTTGCCTCTGAGAGCTATTTCAAATATTATTTGAAGCATAAACTGTTAAAGGTAACTACAGAATTCTTTTGAATTTATGTTCAAGTAATTCTATATTTGTTGTATAATATCTTGTTTGTTTCTCAATATTCTAACTACTGTATGCTGCATCAATTGTAAAACTCTGATTTTTACTCCTTTGATATGTTCTATGCTCTTTGTACAAAACAGCTGTCTATATAATTTTTTTATTATTTTTATTATTTTTTATAATTTTTTACTATGTATTTGGAGCTTTTCTCCCCGGGCCTCCACTGAAAATGGTCACTTTGTGTCCACTCGCCTAACCCAGTAAATAAATAAATATGTATCACAAATATAATGGCTACCCACTGAAATGAAAGTAAATATGCTTTTTTTCACAATTCTCAGTGTGTAACATTGCTGTCATCAGGGAAACATTACAATGGATGCAACTACGAACAGAGGTCCACTCAAGTATGCACTGAATGCTTCAAAATGGTTCCATTCATCAGGGAAACATTACAATGCATACAACTATGAATACAGGTCCACTCAAGTATGCAGTAAATGCTTCAGCATGGTTCCATTCTTGTATGTTTAATTTTCCCAATATTCCAGGTATGAGAGCATTTTGTCAGCAGTATCTCAAAAACGCGGGGTTCTGATGTGAAAATAAATACTCTTGGCAAGAACTTCACACTGAGATTTGTTACAGTTAGTGGAAACAAATTCTCTTTCAAGTGCCTATAATTTCCCACAATTCATTGTACACAAATATTCCAAGCCATATTCTAAAAATGATATGCATATGGAACGAAAACTCTCACTGTTGCTATAAACTAAACCTGTTCCTATGGCTGCATTGATTTGCATGACATGAGAGTGAATAATTACTTTTTGAAATTCTATAAGCCAGTGAACATGAAAATTTAGGTGGAGAATATGGAAACTGCTTTTCTCTAAACGAAAGAAGACCACCACATTTCTAGCTAGGAGGCTTCCCCCTCGCAAGCTTTGAATAATATAATCATCTCAAAGACTGCTGCAGCTTGAGGGAAAGATAAATTTCCTATACAAAGCCTTCCGTCAAACAGATTACTTTTTCACTCAAACATGACAACAACAGGTTACTACTGGTTACATTGCACAGCTTTCCAAAAATTCATGATGCTTGGACATTATGCCAGACTATATACCACAGAAATGTGGTGGAAAATGTATCTACTTTGCAATGCTGTCATATATTTTCAGGGTTAAGTGATTTTTCACATAATCCCTAACACATCATCTTTATTTCAGTATGTATTTATTTAGCCCAAGTAGAACCCACTGAGCATATTTCTATTTTTAGACTAGAGCTTGGGAACTTTATGCCATATAGGAAATGCATACGCACAGGAATGTATGTGCTGCCAGCATGGACCACCATTATACAATGTAAACTATGCAGTATAATAAATCTGACTCTACGTTATAATGTTACATAATGCAAATTAACAAGAAATCTGCAGTAAAGCTTATGTGTCACACGGAACTATCTCCAATTGTAGAAAGCAGAAACATTTGGCTACAGGGGGTGGGGGGGTGGAATAACATACAGTGAAACAGGTGAGAAGAAAACCTGCTGATGACCAAGATGACAGACAAGATAACTGTATGATAAAACTACATCCAAATGGGGTTGTATACTCTCATGCATAAAGAAAGAAAAAAAAACCTTTCAGCAGCAGTTCATTATATGACACCTTCTGAAGTGTGTTTCTGGGTTTTACATAGTAGTGCATGGATTCAAGTGAGTATCCATCTATAGTCACAGTGCATTAGCAAAGGGAGTACTTTGAAATAAATGCTGACATAAGGGAACAGAATGTTTTGAACGTACAGTTGTGCATGGTATTTACTAGAATAGTACATGAGAAAGCTGTCCCTATCTTCAAGGTGTTTTTGTAGACAATACATGGCTCCCTATTGAAATGGCTGCACTCCAAAAGCAGAGTGTCAAAAAGCCGAAAAAAAAAGACTGAAAACACAGGAGAAGAGTGAAACTCAAAACCGCTCTTTTCCTTAAAACTTATTTTTGTGGGGGGGGGGGCAAGCCCCCCACATCTCTCGAGCATATATATATATATATATATCTATATATATATATATATATATATATATATATATATATCTATATATATATATATATATATATATATATATATACCAACTCTGAGATAATCATACCTTGGAAAAAAGAGAATATTCTGAGAAATGGCATCTCAGACTTAGTATATACAAGTCCCATCTTTCAACCATTCAGTCTTTGCATTTCAGGACACGCTCTAGCAGGACCTGCCATTTCAAATAGTTACCCAATACAGTCCACTCTGTTTGCAACTTAGCTGCCTCAACTTTTTTTTTTTTTTCTTTCTTTTATGAGCAGTAATATAATGCAATATAAATGTTGGGAATGGTTGCAGACATAATGCATGCAAGCTCAGTCCAGCCTTCTTGGACTCGTGGACTTGTGGATCAGAAGGCAACCAGTCTCTGTTCTCCCTTAACTTATTAACAAAAGACAGAGACCATAAGAACACATTAAAATGTTCTCATAAACTTCAGAAGTTATATTAGGTCAGTCTCTACCACTTCCCCTTCTAGAGAGATATGTAGAAAAGCTATTTGTCTCTGAGGACAAAAAAAGTTACTATTATGGCATACAAAGTCAAACTCCACTAGTAAATGCAGTATGACTAAATTTCATTGTCAGGCACAAATTAAGATGCATAGTTTAAAATTCTACAGCTCTCACACTTCTGTCTCCCGTCATTAAGACCTGTTTGAGACAAAAGGCAAATCTTGAATTACATGGTCCTGGTGGCTAAAAACAGTAAAGCAAGGCTAAAAATATGTCAGTCATCATTCCAACTCAGAGACTCCGCAATGTTTTGCTGCAATCAGGACAATATACCCATATAGCTAAGGCTGCTGCAGCAGTGATCAGTATTATGAACATAGTACAGTTATGTAAGTAAGCGTATCATAACAATAGATATTCAAATGATCACTGCTGCAGTAGTCACTCTCTTTCTCTATTCTTCTTTTTATTTTTTGATTTTACCAGAGTATGTATATATATATATATATATATATATATATATATATATATATATATATATGTGTATAGCCTCTCAGGGCTCAGCATCCTTCTCTCAGTTGGCAGTCATACCTGTCCTTTTAGGCAGCTCAGCTCAAACTGCCTAATGGTTTGTGTGGGTGGAATGTGCCCTGAAGGTTTGAAAGCTGGCTGGCTGTTATATTGTTGCATTTTTTGGCAAATGGTTAATCTGCCATACTGATGCAGTGACCACACATAGGCCTAACCAGCCTATGTACCACAATCCACTGAATCCCCAAACCAACATCAAAACTAACCACACAAAAATATGTAGGCATTGAGGTAAACAGCACTGGGGTTGGAGGGAGGAAATCTACTGTGAAGACAGGGATAATTATCTACTGTGTAATCAGTCCCTCAAAAACTGTACATTAATGTTTCACTGCCTCTATCTTTACAGGGTTTGTTTTAGTGCAATACCAAGTAATGTATCCAAAAGCCAGGTAAAGGTTTCAGCAACTGCTATAACAACAGTTAAATTTTAGCATTCAGGTCATAGTAAAGTCATTCGCAACCAGCTATATATTTAGGCATAGTTAATCTCCTCACTGAGGCACTCCATTCATCAGCTGAAAATAAATGAAAGTTATTCTGATTCTCTGACATCTTTGGTTCTGGCAATATATGCACATAACTGTGTTCTAGGATTAATCCAAAGAAGAATCCATTCTCCACCATACTGTGGATAAAGCTTAAAAAAAAACTGTGCTTAACAAGACTTTATGCATAATGGAATTATTAGTAGGAAAAGACCTGTCTTCAATAAAAATATACGTATCACAATACATAAGAGTCTGATTATGTAATAGCTTTCTAGAAGATCTGATCGCCAATCTGCAAATTGTTTTAAAAAAATCAGCTGAATGAAATATCTTGACAGCTTCATCAAAGTTTTTGTGATAAAACTTACATCTCATGGAGGAATCATAGCGCTTTTTGGAAGTTCTAAATGCAGATGTCTGCTGAAAGACATCCTCACTATTGACTTAGATGCCATTAAGGAATCTTGTTGAAGACATGCTGACAATGAAAAGCAGTTTTATTTAATAAGCAACAGAAACAAATGCTTGGGCAACAGCAAATCTAGGACCTTTAGGAGCTGTACCATGAAAACCACTATGACACAAATACGTCAGAAAATATTGTCCATTTCAGTAAACAGGACTTCATAAAAAATGCTCCCTTGCTTCCTATAAGACATAATACTGGAAAACAGGGCATTTATTTATTTATTGAGAACGTATATCATTTGAAAATAGAACAAATTTCTACTGAGAATCAAAACTGCAAATTCAGGCTGCAAGGAGTGATTTTAGAGATGAATGCAACATATGCATTGTTGCTGAAAGAGAAGATCCTTCCAATGGGAAAAAAAAGTATGATATGTGACAGAAATATGCAACCAGAATCAACACAATGTATTATTTTGCTGCTTTCTGCAGAAGTGTTTGAACAAGAGGTAGGTGGGAGAGGGAATGTGAAAGAAAAGCAAGTTAGGCCCATGTGGTCTTGACAGTGCATTGTAACACTAGTCAAAAACGTGGGCAATAAGCATTCTCTGAGAATGCCTACTACAAGTTCTTATATGGGGATGCTCAAGCAAAGATCAGATCCTGAAATACTTACAAGTAGAGTTGCCCCCAGTTACCTAGATGAACCAAGTGTATGCTAAATGATTTTCTGCTTTTGGAAACTGAGATGATTACATCTCTAGATCCATGAGCAACTTGTCCTGTAACAGTACTTCTGGCCTGCAAATACTATAAGCCCCTCTTCTGTTTATTGAGCATATGATTTAAGAGTTCTTTGTGTGCACTTCTAAAACTCCTGGAGAGATACAAGTCCTGAATTTTAACAGGACTAACAACATTTCCTTCAGGATGATAAACATTTTCATTTGCACTGGCTATCAAATCCCTGGATCTGTAAAACCTCTAGATGCACATACAAGACAAAGTTACTGACATCTATGATCGGGATGTTGGTGGAATGAGGAAGCAAGAGAGGTTTACCCAGGGTTCAAAAATGCTGTCTGCGCATACCAATTTAATTTGTTTTAAAAAAGATAAGATAAAGATGATGGTAAAACCGATCTATCTACAGATCAAGAATGATTTTGAGGTAATGCCAGAACTTTCTCCAGTGAAGTATGACATGTAGATACATGACTTCTGAGGCAGACATATGTTTTATCTGTGTCAGAAAAGATGATCATGAAAGACTGTTCTGGGACCATGTCCCAAACCCTTACTTGGATCAGAATGAATTTCTATTGTGCACTCTGAGATTGTTTTTGGAAGTGTCTTAATATGTGCAGGAGCTATTTCTGATTTACTGAGCCCTCTCTTGTTAATCCTAGGGAAGTCAACATTAAAAATCACTAATCTCAGACTGTCCACCAGCTACAAAAGAGTATGGGCCCGAACTAATTACCTAGCTAAAGGTAAAAGTACACACCTCATTCTTTGAGCACCGCTATGGCAAGGCACTTTGTGACGACTGTGGGAACAGCTGTTCTGCCAATTTTAAGAAACTCTTGAATCCTAATGTCATGCTACACAGTGTCGCTCCTAAACCCTAGAGATGTTATAGGTTCCAAAGTTGTGGCTGGAAACTTCTCACATTTAGACTTTCTATTACAAGGTTCCACATCTCTGGAACCCTCTAACCCATTGGTTGTGGGAATCCTTGCAGTTTCAGATTTTAAAAGATCCCGTAAGAGCTTCTTATTTATCATGGAATATGACATAACAAACTCTAGTAATTAAGTGATTAAGAAACTGTATCTGTAATGTTTCTAGTTACAGTGCTTGTCTATTGTTTACTGTTTACTACTTTTAGCTGTTGTTTTATTTCTGTCTTTTGATGGATGTTTTTAATTGCACTGGTGTTTTGACACAAGCATCACAATAAAATTGAAATGGAACTTGAACTCAGATGTAGTGACAGAAAGAAAATGATGCATGTCTACCAAGGAATCTCCTATGAATTTGAAAGGTAGGAACATGACAGCATCTATCTCTCAGATACAGAGATCCTTCCAAGCTCCTCAAAGCAGAAGCAAGAAAACAGTCTGAAGTAATACAACCATGAATGTCATGACATTCAGATGTCTGTTTGCATGAGATAAATGCAGAATGAGCACCCAAGTCTCACTTTCCTTCCTTGAGATTAGGAAAAACCTTTAGTAGTATCCCCATGACTGGAAAACAGAAGGCACTTTTTATATGATTCTTCTGTAAGATTCCTTCTTTAAAACAGCCCATCTTTTTTGAACTGATGATTAGAGCACTGCACTATTAGTAATGTATTGGCACTGCCGATGTACAGTAACCATTCCTGCATATGTAGTTTCATATTGATTTGATAATTACTTCTTATCATATATTGCATTACTGGCATTTAAGAAGATAACTACTTCTTAACATATATTGCATTGGTAGCATTTAAGAAATACTGAATACAAGTATTAAAAGTCTCATTTTTGTGTGAAATAAAAGCATTTGCAATGCAATACTTACAGGTCCTCTTCTTGTCTCATTTTTATTGCCTCCTTTTGCAGATCCACTTGAGCGTGAGATACTTCAACTGTAGTCAGTCCAAGTGAGGGAAAGATCACCAACACTCCCCCTGATTGTCCCAGGCATGCTTCACATTGTGGGTGTAATAGCTCCACCCATGTAGATACTCTATGGCATGGCAGCCTGGAAAGGCAACATCTTAAGCTTCAGGTTCTGGTCCAGTCTGCAGTGGAGACAGAGCTGTGGAGAAGCAGCATGCCCATGTCAAAGTCTCCTTCAGTGTAAAACTTGCTGTCCTGGTTGGCTTTGACCACTGAGTCACCAGAAGCCTCAATGCCAATGCCACAGAGGTCTCCTCAACCAGGAATGTCAAGGACAGGGAATAATCTGAGGCTGTTCAAACTGGGGTGAAAGTAGTGGTGGCAGTCATCTCCCCTCCTTCTGTCTGACCACTCTCTGTCTAACCCTCTCTCTTACCTTAACTATCCTTTATCCTTCCCCTTCTTTCCTTAGGTTTATGTCGAGAAAAAAAGGGCCTATCCCTGACAAGAAAAAAAATGCATATGTTATCCCACAGTTAATGCCTTCATGTTGTGTGCTACTTGTCTGCTGTCTCCCTTTTATCAGACTTTCCTATCTTCTTCATCTTCTTACTTGTAAAAGCCCAAACATGGTTTGCATATAAGAATACATTCACAGTGAAATAAAAACCATATGAAAGTTGCTGTATGCTTCTGGCAAGTGGCACTGTACCACAGGGCTCAGTTTTGGGCCCTCTCTTATTTGGCATATATTTCTCAGACCATCAGGCCAGCACTTCTGGCCTATGGTTAACTAAGTTTGCAGATGACTGTAATCTGAGTGTTGTTATTCAATCAACTAATTCATACATGCTCCAACACATCTTAGACTATGTTAACAATTCGTGCAGGGACAATGGTCTCAAATTAAATGTAAAAAAATGTACCATGGTTCATTTTGCTAAAAAAGAAAAACAGTTTCACTCATCATATAGGAGATGCACTGCTATAATTAGACACTATAGTAATGGATCTGGGTACTCTTGTCAATAATTGCTTATCATTCAGCCATCATGTCTCCACAGTACTTATGTGGGCCATCTAATTTCCAAAGGAATCTCCACCAGATTCAAAGAAGTCTTAATTCTCATTACTCATATCTTATCAGACCCATTATTGAATATAATGCCCCTTTTGGCATGTATCAAAACATACCACACAACTTTAGAGACCTCAGAGATTCACAATTAAAAAAAATCAGTGGTCTCAAAAATCTTAGTTATCAGGAGAGACTGGCAGACCTTTCTCTGTACTAAATCTCTTACAGACTCCTCTGTGGAGATCTATGTCTTGCCTTTCGTGCCATGAAAGATCCATCCCTACTTGATCTCCTAATCCTTCCCAGAACTAATGATGCATCAAATACTCAGTTAAAGGAATTACATCTTCACTGACAGATAAATAAGACACATTGGCATGATTTATTTATATCCCTCACCTCTGGAACAAATTTCCACTCCATGTGAAGCAGAGTTGCACCACTGCCACCTTCAAGGTAAAATCTAGATATTTGGATGGGCAACCTTACATTGTCATCCAGTTTATCTTGGCTTGCCCTCTGTAGATCAATGTGTGTGTGTGTACCTTTAAGAAGCTATCCAAAGGCTTGCACAAGTCCATAAATACTGAGCATGTGTGAGCCTGATTGCCATTTTGTAGTTAGCTGTTGAGATGTAAGCATGTATGTATGTAAGGTCTGTCTGTTAACTAGTTTCTTTGTATTTTTATGATGTTGCTATTCATCCTGATGTGTTTCTACGTATTAAAGCATCTAAATGAAATACCCCATCTGTTTGTCATCTATGACAGAGAAAGATGAGCGATATGGTGCTAGAAGTGGCATGTCTAAAAGGACATGGAGTCAGAGAGACATGTCTAAAGGATGTGGTGTTAGAAGCGGCATGGCCGAAATGACTTAAGGCACTTGCTTGGAACTGGTGGAATATACAGCAGTGAATCATCCTTAAAATGTGCATACTTCGCAAAACAGATCAGAAACGAATTTCAGATACTAAAACTTGCTCAGCACTATTTCTTATTTGCAAAATATGAAAAGAGGCATAAAGAATGCACTAAATGATATTTGCACAAACTGATATGTAAGATATTGATAAAAATATTCGAATTACTACAGAAAATGTTTGAAATAAAGTCCAAATTGCATAAAACGAGTAAAATAAAAGGAAATGACTGCATTTTTAAATACATGTTTAGTGAATCTATATTTTTCATTTTAATCAAAGATTTATGAGTTATCAGAGGTGTATAAAGTGTTTGCATTTTTGTGCAGTATTACAGTAAAGTTATTCGCAAAGTACAGCCATTACAGAAGATATTTTCTCTATGACAGAGAAAGATGAGCGATATGGTGCCAGAAGTGGCATGTCTAAAAGGACATGGAGTCAGAGAGACATGTCTAAAGGATGTAGTGTTAGAAGCGGCATGGCCGAAATGACTTAAGAAACTTGCTTGGAACTGGTGGAATATACAGCAGTGAATCATCCTTAAAATGTGCATACTTCGCAAAACAGGTCAGAAACGAATTTCAGATACTAAAAC
Organism: Protopterus annectens; assembly: GCF_019279795.1. Lineage (NCBI taxonomy): Eukaryota > Metazoa > Chordata > Ceratodontiformes > Protopteridae > Protopterus > Protopterus annectens. Next base: position 1,891,736,892 of record NC_056725.1, read on the forward strand.
TTGCTCAGCACTATTTCTTATTTGCAAAATATGAAAAGAGGCATAAAGAATGCTCTAAATGATATTTGCACAAACTGATATGTAAGATATTGATAAAAATATTCGAATTACTACAGAAAATGTTTGAAATAAAGTCCAAATTGCATAAAACGAGTAAAATAAAAGGAAATGACTGCATTTTTAAATACATGTTTAGTGAATCTATATTTTTCATTTTAATCAAAGATTTATGAGTTATCAGAGGTGTATAAAGTGTTTGCATTTTTGTGCAGTATTACAGTAAAGTTATTCGCAAAGTACAGCCATTACAGAAGATATTTTGCAGAATGCAGCCATTTCGGAGCATATTTTGTAAAGTGCAGCATTTTGAAGAGTTTATTGTACATATGAATTTTATTACAAGTTCACAGAACAGTTTGTTCATACATAATTACAAGGGCCATATTTTCAGTGTGTCTGTACATACTTTGTGGGAATGGCAGATGGAGTTCAAAGACCCGTGCACTTGTGCTTGACAGCAATATTGCTGAGAACTGGAGAGTATTTGAGCAAGACCAAGACATTTTCATACAGGCTGCATCTTTTGATAAAGATGACCACAGAAAGACATTTATTCTGCTTAATTTAGCTCGGCCAGAAGCCATAGAAAGGCAACGTTCATTGTGTATGCACCTGCTATCTATATAGGACAAGGGGGGAAACCATTATATTGTTGTACCAGCTGAGTCAAGGGAGGATCCAAAGTGCTTAAAACATAAATTTAGAGAAATGTGTAACCCCCAGACAAATGTTATAATTGAAAGGCACTTATTTTACACAGGGGATCAAAAGCCTGGTGAAACTTTTGCAGCATATATAAACTGACCTGAGGAACAAGTCTAAAATGCACAGATTTGGTGACATAATGCATGAGTTGTGCGTGGTATTAAAGATGATGCTGTGAGAAAGATTTTACTTCATGACAGTGATTTAACTTTGAATAAGGCCACTGAGATTTGTCAGATATATGAGCTCACAGAAAAGCACACACATATACTTACAAATAAGAATAGCTTTAGAAGGCATAATGATAAAGCTCATGTTAATAGTATGCAGCATGTGGATAAAAGAAACAGGCACAAGCACATGGCAGCAACTGTAGCCCCTGCAGCACTCATTGGTAAACTCCAGAACTTTTCAGCAAATTCCAGAGTTTGCACAGTCTGAGTGAAGCATAGGAGTGAGTCAGCAAACTCAAAGCATGGGCCCCAACCTAGTTTCATTACCAAATGTCATAATTGTGGTGGAAGTCATGGATCTAAACAGGAAAAATGTTTAGCTTTTGGTCAGCAATGCCACAAATGCAATAAGTTGAATCATTTCAAAAGGTTTTGTAAATCAAAAGGCCAAAATTCTTTTATCAAAAGGGAACCTTTTAAAAAACGAGTTGATCAGTTAGAAAACTGCAACCCTACTCTTTATGTTGCTGGTGTGTCAGTGCTTCATGAAAGGGTTACTGCAGTAGATTTAAGGGTAAAGAATGAAGTATTTTGCACTGTTTGGATAAATGGCAAGCCCATAGAGCTCAGAGTTGATACAGGTTCCAAGTGCAAGGTTATGTCAGCAGAAACATGAAACATTTTCTAGAGTGCGTCATGGTGAAAGGCTTGATTTGGCAAAGTGTGCAAAGCTTGTTGCTTATGGAGATGATGAAATTCAAACTGAAGGCTTAGTAGTGCGTTCATGTTACTCTGCTGGAAGATGCTATGACTTGTTTATTTTATGTGGTCAAGAGGCACGTCTAGTCATTATTAGGGCTCAGAGGCAGTTTGAAAATTGGACTGCTTTCATTTAATAAGGAAGTCCATCATGTTAACTTGAAAGACCACTACTCTAATTTCGTCTAGTATATTTTTTTCTACCTATGCTGATCTTTTCAAAGACAAACTAGGCAAACTTCCAGAGGTCAGTCCAGTTATCAGGCCAGGTTGAAAAGTTCCATTAGCCACGCAGGACAGAGTCAAAGTCAAGCTAGATAAAATGGTGAGACATGGTGTGATTTCTCCAGTTGCAGAACTGATTAAGTGGGTATCTTTCATGGTGGCAGCTCATAAGACATCAGATTATGTATTTATCCATGAGATTTGAACAAAGCACTAAAAAGAAGTCATCATCCAATGCGCACAGTCAAAGAAGTCACAGCCTTGATGCTAAGTGCCACTGTTTTTTCTGTCTTAGATGCAAAGAGTTCATTTTGGCAAATTCAGCTTGACAAAAAATCCTCATTGCTCACTACTTTCAGTATTCCTTTTAGTAGGTACAGATTTTTGAGAATGCCATTTGGGATAAATTCTGCAAGTGAAGTCTTTCAGCACTGAATGGAGCAAATTTTTTCTGGGTATCCTTGTGCTATTATAGTAGATGACATATAAGTAGATGGTAATGTTGAAGCGAAGCATGACTGAAACCTCAGAAAACTTCTAGAAAGGACACGTCAAGTGAATCTTAAGCTCACTCTGCAGAAATGCAAATTCAGGCTACAAAAAGTTACTTATGTTGGTCATTTATTTACTAATACAGGCCTATGACTAGACCTTTCTAAGAAAAGAGCCATTCTCGAGATGTCAGCTCTAGACAATGTTCAAGCCATGCAAAATTTTCTTGGCATGGTTAACTACCTAGGCAAGTTTATTCGAGACATGAGCCAAGAGCTGACACGTGAAGATGTATAATGGTCTTGGTTAGAGCAACACCAAAGAGCATTTGATGTCCTGATACAGAGTATTGCAAGTCCATCAACTCTCAGATACTATGATGCTCACAAACCAGTTACACTTTCATGTGATGCTTCAAAATTTGGTCTAGGTGCAGTTATTATATAAGAAGATCAACCTGTTGCCTATGCATCGAGAACTCTTAATCAAAGTGAGATGTAGTATGCCCAGATCGAGAAAGAGCTTTTAGCAATTGTGTTTGTATGTTGGAAGTTCCATGATCATGTTTATGGTAGACCTATCCAGATCAAAACAGACCACCAACCTCTTGTTACTATCTTGAAAAAACCCTATGCATTCAGCTCCAGCCAGACTGCAATGTATAATGCTGAGATTGCGGAAGTATAATTTCAATCTTGTCTACAAGACTGGCAAACTTCTTTATCTTGCTGATACATTATCCAGATTGCCCAGAAACACCACAGAACAGCATGAGAATGAAAACCTTGATTTTGAAGTCATGTAGTGAGAATTTTTTTCTTCCACATGTCTTGATGAGCTGAGAGGTCACACAGCCACAGATACAGTTTTACAAAGGCTCAACCACTTTATCAATCAAGGATGGCCAGAAAAGCAATCCAGTTCACCTCAAGAAGTGCAACCTTATTTTCCATACAGAGATGAGATTTTGTCTGACAAAGGTATCATTATGAAAGGTCTGAAAGTAATTGTTCCAAAGTCCTTGCAACCAGAGTACATTACTATCTTGCATTGTGGTCACCCAGGAACTGACTCCACTAAACCAGATTCGGGAACTACCTTGGTCAACAGTAGCCACCGACATCTTCAAGTGGAAAGGTCAAAATTATTTGGTGTTAGTAGACTCTTACTCTAATTTGTTCGAGATTGACCTATTTCCTAATCTTGCATCCAGTACTGTCATTACTAAGAAGAAGCATCATTTTGCAGTACATGGTAGTCCTCACAAAGTTATTTCTGATAATGCCACACAGTTTACAAGCCAACAGTTCAAAAGATTTGCTGAAGAAAGGGACTTTTCTCATATCACAAGTAGCCGTGAGTACCTGCAGTCAAATGGTTTGGCAGAACATGCTAAATTTAGTCCAGATTCTTATGTTATGAGATATGGTCGCATTTCTAAACCCTGCAACAGATACAAAGCAACTTGGACATGAGAATTGTGTGTTGTTTCTCATGCCTGTAGTAATGCATATCTAGCTCTAATGTTTTTACAAAGGGCAATCTTTTTAAGAGGGAGAATGTAGATCACTATGTGTGTATGTACCTTTAAAAAGCTATCCAAGGGCTTTCACAAGTGTATAAATACTGAGCACGTGCGAGCCTGACTGCCATTTTGTAGTTAGTTGTTGAGATGTAAACATGTATGCAGGTAAGGTCTGTCTGTTAACTAGTTTGTTTGTATTTTTATGATGCTGCTATACATCCTGATGTGTTTCAATGTATTAAAGCCTCTAAATGAAATACCCTGCCTGCTTGTCATCCATGATAGAGAAGGACGAGCTACACCCTCCTTGAGGCTAGAGTGAAATTTTGAATAGTTTTTTTTTGACTAGGCTTGAAAAGGCCTGCAGACCGATTGCCTAGTACTTACCTATGAACCTATGAACAATCAGTGCAAACTCTCATGGAACGTACTCATGATGTTAACACAACTTGCCAACTGTTGATAATATATATACGTATTCAAACTTACAGCATGTGCAGCACTCACCCATGTCAATGTTATACAGATTCGCATTCTTTGTAGCTGACATGCTTTCAGCTTTGCAAAGTTTAAGTCGATATTTCTTTGCAGGCTTGAGAGGTTTCAAAACCAGTGCACTCATTTGTATTTATTGCAAAGTGGTACAATTCACACATTTGTTTTGCATGTGTATGAATACCACCTTTAATCTCATGCAATTGATAAAGAAAACCATAAATGTAATGCTATGTAGCCCAGAAAAACAAATGTATAGTTCAGAAAAAAGTTCAGAGTATGGATATGAATTAAATAGGAAGGCAGTTGCATCATATGAACTTGAAAAATATTGATAATCTAGGAATACCTTACTGTTGCCCTGACATAAAGTTGAAATATCTTGACTTGTACAAATACATTTATTACCCTTCATCACTTCATAGTTGTCTTATGATACTGGAATATTGACCCTTCGTAGACAAGTTTTCCTTTTTAGACAATACTTTTTAAGTAAAGTAGCAAATACATCTGATGCTACTCTACATCAGAATAATGAAAGCTGCAATGTTACAATTCTTTACAGCAAGTAACTGCTATGTTATTTCAATACAGCTTTCAAGACAAAATGTTTCATTGTATTTTTCTTGTCAACAATCAAAAGTGAAGGGTGAAAAATATTACCAAACCATATTCATGCATGCAGATCCAGCAGTGAAGCAATGAGCTAACAAGTTGCCCTTAAGAACAGTTTACAAGTACAATATGACCTAATGTTTAGAAGAAAGACTCTAATTTCATTAGTATCTGAATTCTGTGGCACTAACAAAACAAAACATAGAAAACTCTGAGAAAATAAGCATTAATACTGAAACTATTGTGGTTGCCATACAGGCAGAAATCTGAACTTCAAGTAAGTTGACAATGCCGACAATGAGGCAAACAGAATAAATAAACTGCGGCAACTGAGATCATGTACCAAGGTAAGCATGTGTCTTCCAATATAAATATATATATATATATATATATATATATATATATATATATATATATATATATATATATATATATATATGCGTACACCTTAACACCATCTATCTGATGTTCCTGTAAACTTCAACATCTCTAGCTTGCATAAAGTGGTATAAGTCAGAGAAGAATGCTTCCTTAAAAGAAGAGGACATTTTATAAACGTGTTCTTTTTTAACTGTTAACATGCCAAATATGTGCAAGTGGAGCATAATGAAACAATATACTTTTATTTATAAACCTGAATAAGGCGCTCTTCCATAAAACAGTGAAGAAATTCAGGGACAAATATGTTAATCAAACTAACAATAAGTATTTGATCTAGCAGATCAAAAACAGGTGGCTGTAGCTTAGTTTAGCTTTGCCTCATGGGTAAAACAGTATGCTTATTGCTATTAGTTTAGCAGTCCACCTGTTCCTTGAAACTTGGTGAGCACTGATGCTGGCCTCCAACTGTCAAAACAGTGTCAGGATTCACAGCTGTGATGGGAACATCAGCAAAACCACATTCACAGTATAGGATGCATAGTTTCACATTGCAATAAAACTGACAGCCCTTGAAAGATTGATTGATAAAGGTCATAAGTTACTGCTGTGGTATTGGTAGAAAGAGTGGGAACCTGCAGGCACAATGCGGTAAAGTAGTATAAATGTGGGCATAATAGTAACAGATGGGAACTTCTGTAAAAGAAAGATGACAAGCACTAATGTAATGTGATTAATTCCAAATATTTGTATACTACCCTTCCTGTTTCTTATTTAATTAGAATATTTGATGCCAGTGAAAATATATTTTTAAAAGATTTTAAACATTGATAGGAGGGGATAATCTGCGAATCTTACTTTTGCATACATGACATGTTATTCCAAATACAAAGAAACCTTCCAAGGCTGCATTCAAAGTACAGGTCAGACCTCAAACATCTGCAGCATTTTAAATATTTTATATATGTTACAGCAATGTGTTTGAAAGTGGCAAAATCTAAAAAAAGTTTGATTATTTTTAAAGTAGTGATGTACATCTATTTTAAATGTAACTCGTGTTGCCAGAAGTCCAATGTTTTATCAAATAAATAAATATGTACCCAAAGTAAATTGATAAATAACAGTCAATGCAAACCAAAACAAGAAGGCATTGAAAGGCACACAGTTCCTAACTTCCAAACATTTGTAAACTATAATTTGGATACATGTCTTTCTGTACAGAAAATAATAAATACTAAAATACAATGAAAGATAAGAATATAAGCATAAGACTTTAGGATTCAGGAATGACAGCTGAGAGCTACAAATAAATTCTAACCCTCGTTTTTTTTTTAAACCAAACTTGCAATTTATGATATAATTTTCTACAAAAACTCCAAAAATAAAGCACTGCAACTGCATCACTGTACCAGCATTTATAAGCTTCCAACTTTTCTTAAAACTCATAATCCTTCTGGGATGCATCTCACTTAAGAATGAACTTTAACTTTCCATGAGATTGATGAAAACACAAAAGAGTGGAATCAGAGGGGACTGCAGCATACCAAACAACCAGCATCTCCGGCCAGATATGGGAACTTCTGTACAAGAAATGATAGGGTGCTACTCAAAGAACTAGCTGGAAGAAGTGCAGTGACAGCATGCTGTGGTACTGGGCACCTTAATTTAACATCAATTTCTGGAATGTGGCTGTTGTTGATGCTAGCAGAATATCTGCATCCCCACACCACTACAATGTTTCCTTTTTGAAAGATGGTAGGTTTATAAAGATATTGTGCACTAAAACAGGAAGCCCACAGGGAAATAAAAGATAAGCCATAAGCCCTGGACCACTGCTATGTAGGATACACAGTGATGTGCCAGAAATGAGGAAGATTTATATAAATGAAACCAGTACCTGAAGCCTGTACACACAAGGTCTTCCGGACAAGAACACAAGATGTCATACAAAACTCAAATGGGGATGCCATGGGCTACGCAATGACAGATGTATACGACATCTGGAACACATGAACAGCAGGAATCACTTGTGTGCAGACAGGAGTGACTGCCCACAAGGGAATGCATCTACTGCAGGAAGAATGGTATTGTTATACCTGTCTGAGCCATGATCTATTTACATGAAACAGCAGAAAAGCTTCAGAGTCAGGGACTTATTTATTTGCATTCCTCATTCCATATTTTTGTATGTTATGCAAATTTAAATCTCATGACTCTAGTATTTACCATATCATGATCTCAGCACCTATGTTTGTACTGCTTGCAATGGTTGTATTATGAAAATGCCATCTTCCTGAAAGTTGATGCTTCAAAAGAAGGAAAAAAAAAGTCTGAAAACCAAGAGGACAAGATACTTTTTTTTTCTTATATATTTTTTGCGGAGGTGGGGGCATGTCCCCCTGCACCTGCAGATGTGGGATGCAAGTCCCCCTCCCACACACCCTGAACTTACATATACCAACTCCACAGTCACACCAACTTGAAGAAGAGAGAAATATCTCTAAATGTGAATCATTGCAGCACACACTTAGAAATTGGACCAACAATGATTTCCTATGGGAAAAAAGTGTTTGGTCTTATGCTGTTCATCTTTTTTTTTTCCTGAGAGTTACTGACACTCATGCAATTTCCCCTTGAGATTGTGTAGGAAAGTAAATTGCAACTGGCCAAGAGATCAAAGCTATAACATTGAACCCGCATGATATCAGAAATTATATCTGCAGGTCCAGCATTAAGAAATTCACTAGATATGCAATTAAAGACATGTTCATATCTAGATATATGGTGTGTGTGTGTGTGTGTGTGTGTGTGTGTGTGTGTGTGTGTGTGTGTGTGTGTGTGTGTCTACCTTGGGCTAGTATATCAGAATGCACAGATAGTCCTGAAATATACAGACTTTAACAATGCTTAGCCATGACCCGCGGTGGTGGTGCTGCGGTAGCGTTGTCACCTCACAGTAAGACGTTGCTTCTCAATGGCCTCCTTGGCCATAAGCTTAATAAAAACCTGTGAACTTATAATCAGAAAAAGATGACAGGCAAAAAAGAGCTCTTATCTAAACAGTCCAGGCAATTTGTAAAGGCATCTGCTGTTTTTACTGATGCTTGGTCAGAAAACCAGGGAGTTGTATGATTATACAGCAAACAAGTCTTCTTGTCTTTGACTTGTTTACTGTGAGTGGCTCTCTGCAAATAGCAGATTCACATTTGACACTGGGAAGGTCAGAAGTCAGAGGGGTCTATTCCCTCATCAAGTGCACAGTACAGTAGCATGGGGAAGGTTGATGGTCTCATGAGATACCACCCTTCAGTCAAGAAACTATACAAAAGCATTACCTGCCTACCTGGAATGTTAGGGAAATTAACATCATCTTTAACTTTGAAATAGTGTTAATTTCACAATGCTTTAGATCTAAATCTGAGATCTAGAGACACAAGCAAATTAGAGAAGGAAGGTTTTGTTGTAAATAAAGAGGTCTGTGTAAAGGAAAGAGGAAGGAGGGGATGAGGTTCTCCTAATTCAGGGTAAACTGGACAGAAAGGTAAATATACATGAGGTGTGCAACAGCAGCTATTGGCTAATGAACTTGGGTGGGGAAGGAACTGGTATTAGCATCTCTCTATGGTCCAAACATTAATAGGGTTTTTTTCTGGAAAACTGTAGTAGACTGGAGAGAGGGACTCTAATATAATGCTTCAGCATGAGATAGACTGGCTACTTACACGGTAGATTTCCAAATGAGATGTCAGAGGTAGCTTAGAACAGGGGAAAATGCTGGTGCTGGTTGACATTTTTTTGGGGGAATGGGGAAACAGAAATTAGTTTCCTTATTTAAATGTGCAAACAAGTAGATTGAACAGCATTTTGTTAGATGGCATGAGTGATGGGTCAATAGTAAACGTCTGAGTAAAATGTTATTTCAGATTATGATATAGTGGAGATCACTAGACTACTTGGGTGGTTGTGGGATGCAGATGAATGCAAGGATATGAAATCTGGGTAGCTAAAGAAGAACTGATAATATAAAATGGTTAAAACAATGCAGTCAAACAGATACTGAAATAGAATGGGTAGGAAAAGTTTGATATCCTAGAAAAAACTGGGCGGATAAAGGTAGCATACAGAGGTTGAATTATGGTGTATTTTGAAATAAGAAATATAGTCAGAGCAGAAGAAAATAAGAAAATGGGAAAATGATTATGCAAGTTACAGTGAGGGTACAGGAGAGAAGGATGTCAGAGTGAAATGAGTCAAGGAACTAAAAAGAAATGTTAAGAAATCTGGAGGAGAACTATTTGAAAGCAGAAATACAGTGGAGAGGAGTGGAATGGTGGGTGAAGGGAGAAAAAGCTGTGAAATTATTAGAGAACAAAACAGTAGAGTAAAATACAGAAATGGTAAAAGGATAGTTGAAGGAAAGAGAAACTGGCTGTTTTAGGTAATTTTATGATACGTTTATGTGAAATCAGATAGGGAACTGGGTGGTGGAGATAATACCCAAGGTCAAAAGGGAGGATCTGCATTACTGAGACTGGAAACAGATAGGTGAAGGGTAGCTATTAAATATAACAAGGTTGGTAAAGCAGGGGACCAAGATATTTCTCTAGTATGTTTCTGCAAGAAAGTGGATTTAGAGATAGGAAAGCCATAGCTGAAATGTTTAATCATGTTCTAAATTGAGAGAAAGTGCTAGGCTCAATGATGGAAGTGATGGCTATCAAATAGGAAAGGAGACAAAGAAAACCAAAGGAATATCAAACTAATTTTATTGCACAATGACAATTTGAACATTTTCACCAGTGTCTAATAGCATGGCTAGAGAGAATGTTACCAATGCTATAGAGATGGCACATGTAGGTTTCATTAGGGGACAATCAATAGTGTATCACTGGAGGTTACTATTAAACTTTGTAGAGAAGTGAGTAAGGGAAGTGGTGAGCCAAACTGGTTATGTTCTCTTTGATAACCAGAAAACATCTAGCATGGTAGAATAAGTTTTTCTCTTTCGGGTCCTAAGCTAGTTAGGGAGGAAGGAAACTGTTTAAAAGGAGTAAAGACGCTGTATAAAGAGCCATAGGTGAGAATAGCTGCAAATGCAGGGATTTATATCTGGTTTGGATAGAAAGAAGAACCAGACAAGTGTATCTGTTTTTGCTTTGTCCATTTTTTGTGGTTATAGAAAAGTTGGCACATAGAATTAAGACATACTTAAAGGGATGGAGTATGTTAGGACAAATAACAGTGTAAATCTCTTTGCATATGACTGCATGATTCTGCTAGCAAATGTTAAGCGGATATTTCTGTGCATCTTAAAAATGTTTAGGGAACTACTCGATTGCCAGAATTAAGTTTAAACCCAAAGGAGTCTCTAGCAGTTAAGACAAGAAAAGTATTTGGTGGTTACATTATACCACTGAACTTGAAATAAAGAGAAAGAATTGGGGGTACTGGACAACAAGAAAAGAGGGGTGCCAAATCCATGGATGGAGAAAGTAAATATACCAGAGGGAGGATAGATATGGTCAGGGTCATGATTCCTCTACTGATGTTATACATATTAAGCAACATAAGAATTAGTATAAGGAGAAAGTATTGAAAGAGATATAGAGGTTTTCTAACAAGTCCATTTGCTGTGGGCTGAATAGATAAGATTACAGATGGGTAGAGGAAATGAGAGCTAGGAGATGTAGGACTTCAGATAGTATGCAGTGGCAGTGAATATGGTTTGGTGTTTGAGGGATACAGAATATGGTCAATTGAGAAGGACTGACTGGGAGAGGGGAATGAATGCAGGTTGAGAAGATACTTCTAAAATATGAAGAGTATGGAAAGAACAGTGATCAAGTTATTAAGAGGAATCTAAGCACTGGGGTGTGGCACAGTTATAAATACAGGAGACTGGTTGAATGAAAAGTACACAGAAGTACAGGGAAGAAAATACTAGAAAGGACAGACACAGGACACACTGGAAGAGGAAGATTAGTGGAACATGCTCAGTTTTCAGATCATGGCACAGAAATCTGATATTAAAGGAGGTGGCTGGTAGGTTTATATGGCAATTTGTAGTACTGGTAATAAGAAAAGGCAAAAAAGTAGAAGAAAATATACAGGAAGTGCAGTGGATAGACAAGAATATGCAATTTCTGGCAATGGAAGTGGTGTATAAAGATTTAGAAGGCCAGGTAGCTGAAAAGCTGAGAGCAACATTTAGAGATAGCTGGACAGCATAGATTACCTGAGGAAGTATGTGAGATGGCTGCTAAAAGAATAAGAAAGACCAGAGCACAATCCTCATTTCTGACTTGTGCACAGATGCTAAGAGATGCCAAAGGAAATAAAAAAGGAGAGGAAGTATGATAAGGTTGGGTACTGAACGTATGAATGCAGAGGTATATAACCCCAATATGTGGTATATTATCTAAAGGTTAGGGAGATATGGATGTTTGAGATAACGACCTACATGTATAACAAGGAGATGGGAGATAGCTGATAGTTTTGCATTTTGGATTAATAAACATCAGAGAGGAAAGGTAGACCATCAAGAAAAATATGTAGATTTTAATAATACAGGGTTTGTGAAGCAAGTGACAGCAAGAAATATGTAAAGAAAGAAAACTGAGAGAAGATAGGACAGGGCTTAAGAAAGTTGCAAAGGGAGGCTGGGTGAGAAAGCAGGGTAGAGAGATGGCCATAGGAGTTGGAAACTGGGGTAGAGACCTTGGAAACGGGGAAGGTGACTAACACATGGAAATGGATAGGCTAATAAATAATGGGAAGAGGAAATGGGAAGGATGAAGGAGAAGAACTAAGGGGTTGGTAAAGCTAATGGTGATAAAGGGACAAATGCCAGGACAGTACAGCGAGTTAAATCAGAAGTGATAGGAAAGCTTGTAACTAAAGCAAAGATCACTTCTTTAAACTCCAGATGGATTTTAGTTGAATCTTACAGGGTGAAGATTTATAAAACAATGTGTGGCACATTACGGAAATAGTCAAGCAGAAAAAAGGGGCAGTTTATCACTGAGATTTAGATAGAACAATCTACCAGAGCAGATAAGATAGGAAGACAGAAAGGTGCAGTTAGAAAGATGGAGAGGGAATCATGACCCTGTGGCAGTTTAGTTTTCACTCATGAAGTTCAAGATGCAGTACGGTGTTTGCCTGGACATTTTACTCTTTATTTAACATTTGTTAATTGGGTAAATGAACTGATAAGAAGATCCTTTTCAGGCATGACCTAAGCAAAGGGTGAGCTATAATAATAAACATCATATCACAGTTATGATAATGCTGTACAATAGCATATAGTATATTTACGATAAATGTTAACACTACCCCATAGAAGCTTATATGCAACCAGAGCCAGATCCAACAGGGCCCTAGACAGAGTAATGGATGAGCCCTGTTCCCTGCCATTGCAGTGTACAGTATTTGGATATCTCTCCCCAGTTACCCTAAACGCTATTCAAACCTGTCACTGTGCATATTATTTTCCTCCTTAATTTTATAATGATTAAAGAGGCTTGATTTAAAAATGAAACTTATGTACTTACCATGATGAAAGATCTGTGTTGTTTGTTTCTATCCTTCCTCAAATGATGGGTCTTTTGATCCAACCTGAGATCTGTCTTTGGCCACTCAAGACTTTGGATCCTAACTCAGTCTCCTCCCCTTAGCCATAACCCCCTGCAAAGCCCAACATTACTGTCACTTGTCTCTCTCTAACATAGGTTGGGTATTTTGTTTAGATGCTTTAATACATAGAAACACATCAGGATGGATAGCAGCATCATAAAATACAAACAAACTAGTTAACAGACAGACCTTACATGCATACATGCTTACATCTCAACAGCTAACTACAAAATGGGAGTCAGGCTCGCACATGTTCAGTATTTATACACTTGTGCAAGCCCTTGGATAGCTTCTTAAAGGTACATACACACTCATTGATCTACAATTACCTCAGATCGAGTTTGCTCACAGAATACAAACAACACAACTCCATAATAATAATACTACAAAGGATAACCCAAAGTGAATATGACAGCTCATAAGCTGATCTACAACTAAAAAAGTACACCTTAAAGGTCTTTAGAATAGGTTAATCTGGTCATACCAGGATAAAGGAATAATGAATTTCATAATTAGGCAGAGGAGCAGGTGGGAGGGGAGTTAATGAAGGACTGAAGCAGATAACACAGATCTGGCATTATGATAAGTACATAATTTTTGTATATAATGTTGTGTCTTCCGTCCATTCCTTAACAAATGGGTCAGAGTCCCCAGCTAATATAACCCTTGGGTGATTTCATGGAAGGATATTCCACAGGACAGCTGAAACAAAGGCTGTCCTGCATGTAGAGAGTAAATCTAATTTATAATGGGATATGAAGATATGAACATTAGACCAAGTAGCAGCTGCACAAATGTTATCGATAGATGCTCTGGAAAAGAAAGCAGTTAAGGTTGTCATAGATCCAGTAGAGTGAGGTTTGATGGGTTTAGGCTAGGCCAAAACTTTTTCTTTGTATACATGTGTAATACAAATAGACAATCATCTTGCTAAAATTACTTTAGAAACTCTTTGACTCTGCTTGTTTGCTGAGAAGGACACAAAATGTTGATCGGACCTTTGAAAAGGCTTTCTTACAGTGGATGTAAAAAATGAAGATATCTGTGAACATCCAACAAATGTAGCATGTATTCATCTTTATTGGAAAAGTTCAGGAAGAAAATTGGTGTTCTGATTTAAAGAAGTCATGGTAGCTACCTTTGGTAAGACTGGAGGACTGGTTCATAAGGAAACCTGTCCTTAGGAAAAATAATGTATAGAAGTTTACAAGAAAGACATTGGAGTTCTGATACTCTCCTGGCAGAAGTAACTGCCACCAAAATAGCATTGTCCACATTAAAAACTGGAGGCTCACCTTGATTGTAGGTTCAAACAGAGGTCTAGTCATGCCTAGATGTAAAATAATAATGCACCAAGGAGGAGAAGGATCACTAAGTGGAGGTCTGAGAAAAAAGTACCCTTCAAAAAAGCTTTAAATAACCTAAGAGAAGCAACTGGGGACTGACTCTCTTCAATATTAAAGCTTGAGATGGCCAACAAATGGAATTTGATAGTAGAGTTACTGGCACCATTTTGAAACACAGTAGCTAGAAAATCTAGGATCACTGGAAGAAGCACCAAAAAAAATCCTTTAAAAAGCCCAAACAGAGAACCTTTTCCATTTCCTTTTGTAAATGTTCCTAGTAGAATGTCAATGATATGAAATAAGAATGTGGACTACTTGGGAGAAGAGCCTGGATTGGAAGTAAAGAAACCAAGTGGTTAATTTTAGAGTCTGAATGTCTGGGCAAGATAAGCCGGATGGGTGAGAAATGAGATCCGGATTGGAATCCAGCACCCATGGATGGTGTTTCAGATGAGGCCATGGGGAGGAGAACCATACCTGTCAAGGCCAAAAAGGAGCAATGAGAATCACCGTGACCCTCTTCCATAATGATTTCTGAAGAAATTTTGGAATGAGAGGAATTGGATGGGCCGGGGAAGCCAAGTGTGGATCAGAGCATCCCTTGGTGACTCCCCCTCCAGGATGATCAAGGCAAAGAACTTGCTTAATTTGGTGTTGTAGGGAAGAGGGAAAAAGATCACAGCAAGGTTGTCCCCAGTAGCAGAAGATCTGCTCTGCCACGTTTTGACTAAAGGATCACTTTTGAGGCAGGGAGATAGATCTGGTCAAACCATCCACTAGGACAGCGGATTTCCCCAAAATGTGCATTGCTAAAAGAAAGTGATTAAAATATATTACTCAGGGCCAAATCCTTACGGCTTCTCAGAATAATGGGTAAGAACAGGTTCTCCCATGTTTGTTGATGTACAAGACTACAGAAGTGCTGACTGTCTGGGCAGATAGCTGTCGTGGAGGGATGGAGTCCTGAAAGGCCTGCAATGATTAGGAGAACTGGCCTCATCTCTAGAATGTTGATATGGAGATAAGAAACATGTGCCTTGGACTGTTTTTCTGCTGGCAGTGTCCCCCAACCCCAAATGGGACCCATCCGTGTTTACCATGGCTTTGGGTGGGGGAAAGACAAATGAGTGACCTTGCACTACCACAGGGGATTTGAGCCACCAACAAATGTTAGTCCTGCAAATGTTTATCAGATGTACTTGGAAAGTCATTGGTTGATGCCTGATGGACCACTGCACTGCTAGGGTCCAATGAAGTACTCTCATGTGGTATCTCACAAGAGGGACCAAAGTGATGGATGCAGCTATCAAATCCAGCAAACAAAGAACTATTCTTATCATTGGTTTCTGGGAGGAGAGAATGAACTGAGCATAGATGTGAAGGGTGGATAACATGTTTTGAGGAAGTTTTGCTATCTGAGAACTTGAGTCCAAGTGTGCTCCTATGAATTCTATCACTTGTAGAGGATGGAATGTGGACTTATCTGAGTTTACTGTGGTACCCAGCACTGGGCATATTTGGAACAAGGAGCCTCTTGCATGAATGAGTAGATTTTGGGAATGAGAACACCAGGAACCCTTGCAATTTGAGGTATGCTGTGAACACTACCACGCATTTGGTGAGGCCAAAGGGCAGGGCTCTGAATTAGAAGTGACAAAACCTTATGAATCACCTATATGTCTTGATGTGGTAGTGGCATCATCTAGGTCTATGGAATACATCCAATCATTCATTCTCAATAGTGGGAGAATACACTGAACTGTGACCATCCAGACCTTTCAATGTTTGACATATTGGTTGAGAGAACTGAGGCCCAAAAATTGTCCTGAGGTTGGCATTAAAAAGAATCTTGAGTAAGTTCCAGATCCTAGCTATTCTGGCAGGACCTCTTTGATGATTTGCTTCTATAGTAGCTTCTCTCTTTCTCTGAGTGCTGCTGACCTTTGAGATGGTGGAACGTTTGCTAACTTTTTTGAATTTGGGGGATGAAATAAAAAGGGAATGTAATACCCTGTGGTTTTTATCCTCTGCACTCATTTGTCATTTGTGATGGATATCCAGGCTTTGGAGTGGAGGGATAAGCATCCCCTGACTGCCTCCAGAAAATGCCAACCGGGCAGCCCTTCAGGAGAGCTAATAAGGCCTTTCAGTGAAAGGACCTCTAAACCATTGGATTGCAGCCCAGTTCTACCTCGGAGGCAATGTCCATTATTAGAATTTTCCCATGTGCTGGGGGGCTCTATCTCCAGAAGTGTCAGGAGAGGACCCTTGGAATTTCTGGGACCATAATTTCTTACTTCCTTTCCTAGAAAAAGACCTCTTGGGGTTGCGAACCATAGTCCAATGGCAACTGTGTCTTTCACTTTAGGCCCAAAGAGTGATGAGCTATCAAATGGATATTAATAAAAGATGTTTGGAAGTGCTCTGCAAAGTCACACAAGTGAATCCAAACATGTCTCCTTACAGTAATGAAATATTTGTGGCTCTCAAAACATCTTCAGTCGCCTTCAAAATTAGACACAATGAGAGTCTGGATAAGGACTGCAGGGTGGCTGAGAGTCCAAGGTTTTCTTGTCATCTGCTGATATAGACTCAGACAGGGGTTTTGAGATTTCTTTTGTCAAGTCTCTCTGAAATTTTGTGTGCAAAGTAATTCAGCACCCTCAGAGTGAAGGTAGCTGAAGAATATTCCTTCCCAAATCTATCCAACATAGATTTCTTATTAGGGGGATGGACAGAATTGCTCTCTTCTGAAAGGTCTTTTTTGGTGGCTGCCACCACTAATAAGGAATCTACATCTGGTCCCTTGCTCCAGTGTTTGCAATCTTTTGGTGAGACTAAGTACTTGTCTGGCTTGCAGGGAATTGGATCAGCCTTATCTGTTTCCTTCTATGCCCACTAAGAGATGATATACACCATTTCATCAGCAGGGAAAACCACCCAAGATGTAGTTAAGCTGGACCTGAAGGCCTCAAGGAACAACTCCTCTTGACTCCTCTTGCGAATGGGCATCGATGGACCACCCACCTTTCTGCCTCAAAAGTTTCAGAATCTCACAGAATAAGACATCCTCAAGGGGGATATGGGGAGCCCCCTACCTGTCATCAAGATCAGTGTCCTCTGTGAGAGACTCCTGAAGGGAGTCCACATGCCTCCTCTTACATGTATGCTTTTGAGGGATCTTCTAGATGGGATGATCTGGAGTGGACTCTGAAGAGATCTGTGAGGCCCCTATATGGAGTGCCTCAAGACTGGACAGGCCCAGCTGTCCCAAGTGCTCTGGAGGAGAAGGATCAGGACCCAGGAATTTTCCTTAAGGGGCAAGGAGGAACCAAGTGAGAAAGAGAAGTTTGCTTATCTGATCAGGACAGCACCCTCTCAACAGCCTAGAGCAACCAAGCTAAAGAAGATCCCAAAATTCATCTGGTGGGAGCCAAAGCAACCTCTACAGACAAACCCTGGAATTTTACTTAGTTTTGTTCTGAAGCTGATGCTATCACCAAGCTGTCCTGTGCATTGGCCCCAGATCCTTCTGGCTGTGATGAGATTGGAGTCAGAGATGGTACCAGAGTAGCAGATCCAAATGTTAAGATCCAGTTTGGTTAAGCTCTGGGAGACACACATATCCATAACTACCAAATCCGACAAGTAGAGCAAGGTAGGAGCTACTACAGAATGAGGGAAAGAAACATAACTCCTGGGTCCAGCAATGGCCAGAGCTAGAAGGACCCATAAACTGAATCTGGGTCCTGAGGAATTTCCTCATCATCTGGTGCATATCTGCTTTTGTTGCCTCTTCACTGTCTGTACCGACCACAGGGAAGAAGCAGAGGGCAGAGGTCTTGATGACTGGAGACTAGTCCTTTCCTGAAGAAGTAGAGATCAGAGTCAGGAAGAGTCTGGCTCAGGAGAAAAACGTGGCTCCAGGAGTGGGAGAGTTTTTGATTCAGTCAGGATCAGCTCAGAGAATAGAGTTACATCCAAAAGTTTAGAGATCTTCGGTGCTGGAGCTGAAGTGGCAAGAATGAATAAAGACTGATCAGGAAAGTGCTTTCTTGGCTCCTCTGTGTTTTCTTTAGGCCCAGTGACTTCATTTCATTTAGACTTGTTCAAGGACTTTTTGGAAGAAAGAGAAGCTCTAGAATTACCAGGCAGAGTCTTGAAAAGTTTTCCTGAAGGGGCAGGATGAAGTCCCTTAAGGATAAGTTTGTTCCTTTTTTCCACAATAGCTCGGGTGCCAAAGGCAATGCAGACAGCGCACTACTCATCAAAGTGAGCAGCCTGGAGGTAGTACACACATTTAGAGTGTGTATCCAAATTTGGTATCTTGTGGCTACAGGCCACACTTTCTAAAATCTAAATAGTTATCAGACATAGTGACAACAACCCAACCACAACAGCAACAACAAAAACAAAATAAAGCTAAAGACTGGAAAGTTAATAATATAATACATACACACACACACACACACACACACACACACACACACACACACACACACACACACACACACAGGCACAAGTTCCTTTTTTTTTGCAAAAAGATGGCGCCAAAGGCACAAAGAAATGAAGAGAATGAAAACAATAATTATCTAAATAACTATGAAAGGGGAGTTAAGGGTATAACAATAGTAAACAGATTATACTACCAACAGATACATATCTAAAGAATGAAACTGGTGTATCAAGAAAAAAATTTGTTTCAGAGCTTAACCCTCACCTCATGTGCAACATGTGCAAAGGAGATTCACATCTGTATCAAAGGAGCAGCAAACGAGATTTGAGGTAATGTTTGGCTTTGCATGGCATTATGGGTAAGAGGCGCAGCCTGAGCTTGGGATCCAAACAAAGTCTTGAGTGACAGATCTGAGGTCAGAAATGAAGATCCATCTATTGAGGAATGTATGGAAGATACAATAACAGATCCTTTATTTGAAATTTAATAGTACAAACAATGCATACTGAAAACAGATCTAGTATGAGAATCAGTAAACTTATTTTGCTTTGCAACTCACATTCACTGAAAATGCATCTAGTCAATGGCTGATTATGTGTAGATTTATATCCACAGACATCCTCCAAACCCAGCAAGTATAGCTACTTTGTTGATCACAACCTTCTCAGATGTCTGTGTCAAGAAATGAATAACAATAATAATGGCCAATGTCACATATTTCAAATTTGTTTCATACAAACACACAGTAGCCAAAGTATTCTAAATTAATTCGCACACAAACACAAGCATGCACACTACTCCTAAAAAACAGATTAAACACTTGAAAAATGGATAGATGATAAGAGCATAGGGTACTTTCTTTCCCAGAGAGCCCCCACCCCACCCCCAACAGCAGCAGTTTTAGCCACTTTGTTGACTATGGACACTTATTGTTGTTGTTGAGATGAAATAAATATACTTTATTGGTAGGTTTAGATGAACTACATGAAATTGTATAACGATCACTAGTATCCCGGTGGCCATGGTGGTGCAGCGGTTAGCGTTGTCACCTCACAGCAAGAGGTTCTCTAGTTTGATCCTCGGCTGGGGTGCCTTCTGTGTGGAGTCTGCATGTCCTCCCCCTTGTTGCATGGGTTTACTCCAGGTGCTCCAGTTTCCTCCCACATCCCAAAGACATATGCTGTAGGTGGATTGGACATGCTAAATTGGGCCTAGATGTGAGTGCGTGCATGTGTGTGCCTTCTTTGGAATGTTGGGTGCTGGGCTGGCAACTCGACACTGTAAAACTCCACTGCCAATCATGAGCGTACAGGTGATCCGCTGTGGCGACCCCTAACCAGGAAAGGCTGAAAGAAGAAGAAGAAAGAAGAAGAAGTATCGCACCATAAGATCCAGCCATATGAAGCATAGTTTAAACAGAGTAATTCTTATGAGAAAATAAGAAATATTCACCACATGATAACATGTGTTAAGTCAATATGCACAATCTCTGCAGAAGTAAAAGTTAAATGAATAATTCCATATTAAAGATAATTACTACTAATGCAGACGTCAATACTGGCAAACAACCTTGCATTTCTGTGCTTCATCTACAGATGTAGCACCTGCTGCCATTGAAAAATAAAATGTATTTATTTATTTATTTATTTATTTTATTTATTTTCAGTTTGATAACTGGGGAGGTCCACTGGGCCCAGGGGGCCCGTTTTCAGTGGAGGCCTGGGGAGAAAAGCTCTGCATTACATACAGCTGATAAGCATTATACACTTGTAAAGTTATACATAGAATTATACCACCATTTTAGATTTATACAGTCATATATAGAATTATGCATTTTGAAACAGAAGTTATTATACAGTTATACATAGATTTAAGCATATAGAAAACATAAGATTTGAGAGAGAAGGGCATTACATAGCAAGCATACGAAGTGGAAGAGCTATTAGCAAGGAGAGAGAGTAGCAGAAATTAGGATTGGAAAGTGAAAGCATTAATTACAGGAAGCTGTTCACGGATTTAGATTTATAATGTGATTGACGCAAGAGGGTCATCAGAAGAGGGAACAGCAAGAGTAAAGGTACAGAAGGGAGAACAGATAAGTGTAGAAGTTAAGGGAATTAGGTAGGAAAAGTACAATTGCATTTTCGGGTCTGGGCGAGGTGGGAATGGAGCTGGGATTTAAAGAGTTCAGAGTTTGAGGTGATTCTTAGCAGGGATGGAAGAGAGTTCCATTTTTTGGCAAGTGAGTGGGAAAGGAGAAACTGGCCGGGGGGGGGGTGTTTAGGTTTATATACCGAGAGTAGGTTTTGCTGGGCAGATCTAAGGAGTCTGAGTGGGGTGTAGGAGGGTAATATGTTTGTTAAAGCAGGGCATGCAGTGGGTTTAAAGATTAGTTTGTGGGCTGTGGTCAGTTGAAGGTAGTCAAGATAATTAGGAAGCTCTGGCCAATTTAGAATATGAAGAGAGGTGCAGTGATGAGAGGAGTATTTAGATTTAGTAGCAAATTTAGCAATTTTGTTGTAGCAGATTTCTAATTTTGAAGAGATGGAGTTAGATGGATTGGTTAGAAGTGGGGCACCGTATAGCAGTGACAGTAGTAAGTAAGTGGAGGCAAGAGTTTGCCTTGTGGACAGAGATAGAAAATGGGCATTTCTATATAGCATGCCAAGCTTCTTGTGAGTTTTTTTAATGTTTAGTTGGACATGCGTATTGAATGTTAGGTGTTCATCAACGGTAACTCCGAGTAGTTTGGCAGAGGATGAGACTTCTATAGTGGAGTTGGCCTGGCTGATGATATTGAAGGATTGTTTATCAATTTGGAGAGATCTTGAGTGGGAGAATAGAAGAATTTTGGATTTGTTGGCATTAAGGGAGAGATGGTTTTGGAGCATCCAGTTCTTAGTGGTGGAAAAGGCCAAGTGGGTTTTTGCCTGAAGCTCGGGGAGGCTGGGAGCAGAGCAGACTAGGGTGGAGTCATCTGCATATTGCACTATTTTGGTGTTTGGAATCGCAGTATGAAAATCGTTGATAAATACATTAAAGAGCAGTGGTCCAAGAATGTATCCCTGGGGAACCACGGTTGGGGTAGGTAGAAAGGTTGAGGTACCAGATTGTCATTTAACAGCCTGAGATCTGTCAGAGAGATAACTATGGAACCAGGTGAGGGAGCTTTGAGAGAGTTTGAGGTTAGAAAGGTGATTCAGAAGGTGGGTATGGGAGATAGTGTCAAATGCCTTAGATCCAGAAGGGTAGTGGATACAAATTCTCCAGAGTCACGAGCATGATTTACTATGTCTAAGAATGAGAGAAGAGCAGTTACTGTACTATGGCTTGGGCGGAAGCCATGTTGGGTGTGGGAGAGGAGTTGATTGTTGATGAGGAAGGGCATGAGTTGCTGTTGGACGCATTTTTCAAGGAGTTTTGAAATAGGGGAGAGAATGGCTATAGGACGGAAGTTAGAGATACTGTTATTTTTGCCTCCTTTGTGGAGGGGCAGGATAAAGGCGGCGTGCCATAATTTGGGGCCGTAAGATTCCTGTATGGATCAATTGATGAGAATGCTGATAGAGATGGTGATACCATCTGTGGCTAGCTTTAGAAAGAGAGAAGGAATGTTGTCGGGGGCATTAGAGCAAGGTTTAAGTTTGGAGACGAGGGATTTAATGAAGGAGGTTGAGACAGGTTTTAGCAAAAAAGAGGAGGGATGACTGGGAGAGGAGGGGTTTGAGGAAGGATTAGGGGGGTGGGAAGAGGAAGAGGAAGGAGGATTGAGAGGCGGGGAAGAGATATGGTTGGGGAAGGTCTTAGTGAGGTCAGATATAGAGTTGATAAAGAAGGAGTTAAAAAGGGAAGCAACTTCTGTGTCAGATTTATTGTTGTCAGGACAGGGGTTGATTTCGTACCTGGGTGCAAAAGAGAGTTAATAGAGTTCCAGAATTTTTTAGGGTTTTTGGAGTGGGTAGACTGTAGTTTAATGTAATAACATTTTTTTATCTTTAGTAACAAGCTTTTTGGCAAGATTGTGGAGTTGTTTATATTTGAGAAGGGTAGCAGGAAGTTTATTTTTGTTGTAAAGTTTCCAGCACTTGTCTCTTTGTAGCATAATGCTTTAGTGTCTTTTGTGAGCCATGGGGCAGAATTCAGTTTTATTCGCTTAGTTCTAGGGGGAGCTTGGGAGTTAAGGATGCCAAGGAAGGTGGTGTTGAAGAAATCTAAGGCTTGGTCAAGAGGAAGAGTTTTTAGTTTGTCCCAATTTGTTAGTTTAAGTGTTTCTGAGAATATAGAAGGATTGAAGTTTGTAAGATTACGGGTGTGGCTATATTGGTGTTGGTAAGGGGAGGAGTGGGTGGCTCGGTGGATGAAGGCAGGGAGATGGTCACTCATGGTGTCTGGTAATAAGCCGGAGTGAGTGATCTTATTAGGGTGTGAGACTAAGATCCAGTCCAGAGTGGATCCTGGGGGGTTGTTTCTATTAGGTCTGGTAATGCCGTTTGTTAGTTGCGTGAAATTGAATAGATTAATGGAGAGTGAGGGATTATTGTTATTGAGTCTATTCCAGTCAATGTTCACATCACCTAGTATATAAGGTTTGAGTTTGAAGTTAGTTGAGGCCCATAAAATGATGTTTTCTAGAGTAGTAATATTATTTCCAGGTGGGATATAGATGGCTATAACACATATACTTTTGTAATTATTCATTTTGAGAGTTCCTATAACTAGTTCAGTGTTGTCAAACTGTGGAATAGGGATTTGGTATGGGCAGAGATTCAGTAGGCTGTTATAGGTTAAGGCTACTCCACCTCCTTTTTTGTTTAGGCGGTCATATCTGAGTGCCTTAAAGCCAGGGGGTACAATCTCAGAGTCTGTAATGTGGGGTTTAAGCCATGTCTCTGAGACAGCTACTGTATCAGGCAGAGTTTGGTTTAGCCAAGCATGGAAGAGAGTTAGTTTGTTTTGTAGACTCTGGATATTGATGGTGAATAGCTTGAGGAATTTGTGGGTGGTGTTATTTGGAGAGGTAGAGAAAGCAGGGGTGGTAGAGGTTTTGGGTCCGGGGTTGGGGTGAATATCTCCTGCTAGTGCTATCCAATTAGAGAAGGGAAAGAATAGGACTTTTAATGTACGACTAATGGAAGGTAGGAAGAATAATCTCACTTTTGGTGTATGGGGCTTTAATGAGGAGGTAAGGAGTTTTAGTTTATAAACGTGAAGTGGGTTAGGTTGAACAAGAGATGGGGATATGTTGTGTTAGTGATGAGCGATGGGGAGAGGATGGGGGAGGGGAAGAGAGTTAGGAGGGAAGAAGGAGGGGGGAAGTTTATAGGCAGAGTAGGAGGTGACATTGTAGATAGTAGTTAGCAGAGGAATGCTTATAGAAAAGATGAGAAAAGTCAGTGAGAGTGTTGGAGTTATACTTAAGTGAATTTGAGTATTAAATCAAAGTTTAGGTATTAGATGAATGAGAGTTGGGTTATTAGTACACTTTTGGTTAAGGACTAGTAAAAGTGGTAAGCTGCTATAAGGGAGTAGAGGAGTGAGGAATCAGGGTGGGAGGGGAGGGCAGTAGTTTGGCAGGATGATTGAAGTCCATGCCTAAGACTTATAGTTGGGACAGAAGACAGAGAGGGAGGGGCTTATTGTAAATAAATGTAGCTGTACCGGGGGTGGGTGGGATATGGGGGCAGGGTGGGGAGCGGAGCGGGGCTAACACTGTTACAAGAGTTAGCTTGTTTCAGGAGAACAGCTTTAAGATGGCGAGTGTTTCTTAAGAGTAGAAGCACTGTTTTAAGGGTGGGTTAATTGGTGGCTGAGTCGCTTTAATATTTGAGCCAAATGAACAGCAAACATTCACTAGAATTAGGCTGCACACAGTAATTTGCTCTCACGCCAAGCCCTGTAAGCAGAGTACGGCTTCTTTCTCAAACCTTATCAGGTAAGCTCGACAGCACTAGAGAATGGCTCTGATTTTGGAGTTAGATAACTCAAAAATATTAGGCAAGTTCCAGATATCTGGAAAGGAGAAGATTTAATGTGCATTTGGACCCAGTTGGGCTGTAATAAAGTACACAGGAAAACAGGGAGAAAAACAAGACGCGATATTAACCTTGGCAAAAAATAGAAGTAATAGGGCTGCTTGTCTAGCTTCCAACGCCTGGTCGTTTGCCTAGGATATAAGTTCAGAAGGGAACAGTCCAAGTATAAAGGAAAACTTAGGGCAGAGACCTAGAAAGGGATAATCTAGTTAGGTCCATTCAATATTAAACAGAACAACAACAGTTTAAGCAGTCAGCACAGAAAGGCAGTTAACATGCATTCACAATAAAGCATAGTGTTCTTCGTCAGTAAGCAAGATACGCGGCAGTTCTTTAAATTCAGTACCTAACAATTCATCTTCTGTATACTAAGCCATTCATTGATTGCTAGAGGTTACAGCTTTAACAAGAGATACAATATTAGGATCTGGCTTTATCTCAGGTCTGTATCACATAGCATTAACATGGCTGCCTGCTGGTTTATCGGCTATAGTATTAATGCTCCAACCAAACCAATAACACAAACGAACCAGCACTTGAGCTCCAGGAAGCAACCAGAACAACACAGGACCACACGAGTTTACCTAGGTTTCGTCTTTAATCCAACTTCATCAGAACACTTAATGAATAAAATAAAATTCCTTATATACACCTTAAAATTGACATCATCACCAGTCCAGTGAGGAGGAGTTCAGGTACTTAGTTAATGATTATCTGGTTGCAAGTAGGATATTTGGAGTTCCAAAGATTCATAAGGGATTGAATAATCTGTCATTTAGACCAATAGTTGATGGCAAACGCAGTAAGACTTATTTTATAAGTAAATTCTTGGATACCGAACTACAAAAAGGTTTAAAAGTATTTAATTATATCACCAAAGATTCCTGGTCCTTTTTGGAAAGATTGAATAGTGTTAAATTTAAGAATGACACCATCATGGTAACTATAGATGTAGTAAATTTGTTTTCCGTGATTCCTACAGAAACAGGATTAGAATGGTTGGAGATGCAACTGTTAAAGACTGGAATATTTGACCAGGATAGAATTAATTTGATGGTTGTACTTATGGAAACAGTTCTATCCAATAACTTCATTTATTTTGATGGTGTTTACTACAAACAAAAAACTGGAGTAGCTATGGGGGCAGCAGCCCTCAAGATACCAATTACGTCATGGCGTTTTGGGAGCAGGAATTCCTTTTCACTAGCAAATTCATGATTAATATAACTTTCTATACGCGATTCTTAGATGACTTGTTTATTTTGTGGGAAGGTGGGAGTGATAATTTCAATGAATTCATTGATTTTATCAATGGTTCGGTAGGTTTCCTCAAGTTTACCCACAATATGAGTAGGACAGAAATCGATTATTTGGATGTACACTTGTTTCTGAATCCAGTAGATTTAACCTTGGTATCAACTATACATAGAAAAAGTACGTTCTCCAACTCGTATTTGAGTTATACAAGTAATCACCCTGACCACCAGAAAAAGGCAATAGTAAAAGGGCAGATGGTCAGGGCTGCGAGAATGACAACTTTGGAGAATGATTTTATTAAGGAACTTGATTTAATCAAATCTATGTTCATAAGGAGAGGGTATCCATTAGCATTATGTGATAGTGTAGTCAATGAGGTTAAAATGAAAAGGACCAGTGGTATTTATTGGGCCCTTTTAAACAACAAGCAGGGACTAGTACAACAAAATGGTAGGTCTTCCACAGTAATTATGCGTGAGATCAGGCTTGACAATGTTGTGAATGATAAACCAACTGAGGGTGAACAAGCATTGTATTTTATAACCACCTTTTCTTTTGATGCTCCATACATTGTCGACATTGTGGTCAGCAATTGGAAAATGCTCAGAATAGACCAAGCAGTTAGTCGTAAGTTAGGGGGAGCACCTAAGTGTGTGTATAGAAAAGGAGTTTCCTTTAAACAACTATTGGAGAAAAGTGTTAGTACACAAGCACTTAGTGGCAGGAATAAGGGTAATTATAGATGTGGAAGATGTAGTGTATGCCACTTAATCAAAGTCACAGGGGCTCGGTTCACATTGGCTGGAATTAATGTCAAAGTGGAAACCCACTTTGATTGTTATTCAACAAATGTGGTTTATGCGGCTACATGTACACAATGTCCTGCTTTCTATATAGGAAAGACTTGCAGGGCATTAAGGGAACGGATCATCGAACATCAGTCAGATATAAGACTAGGTAAAACGACTAATGCATTGTATAGGCACATTGACAATAATAGTGGGCATGGATTCAAGTTTAGTGTCCTACAACAGATAATATTGGATAAATTGGGTAGGAAATTAGATGTACATTTAGACATAGCGGAGATGAGGTGGCAGTTGTTAACCAATGCACAGGAAGCCCCTGGAATTAACAATTGCATTTCCATAATGCCCATTTTAAAGTTAAAAAGTATATTGGGGTAATATAATACTTGATTTATTATTTAGTTTCATTATATAACTTTTCCTATATATTTTTTCATTTTTACCTTCATACATTCCAATATAGTAGTAATAATGGCTTTTATTAGTACTTGTACATAATGGTGCTTGTAACATTGTGTGTTAAGTATTTTGATCTTTTTCCTTCTGCTGTATGCTGTCTTTTTAAATGTTAAATTGTATTGAGGGGTGTTAACCTTTTTAATGGACTGGTGATGATGTCAATTTTAAGGTGTATATAAGGAATTTTATTTTATTCATTAAGTGTTCTGATGAAGTTGGATTAAAGACGAAACCTAGGTAAACTCGTGTGGTCCTGTGTTGTTCTGGTTGCGTCCTGGAGCTCAAGTGCTGGTTCGTTTGTGTTATCGGCTATAGTGCAGGAACAAACAAAACAGATCTCAACGGGTTTAGCAGAAATATAGCTAAATTCAGCAAAAGTAAATGCAGTACTTTTGTTTTGGTTCAAATACATTAATTTAGACAATTATAATGAAGCAAAAAATACATTGGTTAGAATTAATTGAAAGTAAAGTGGAAAAAAATCAAAGCAGTGTGTTCATACCTAACCTACTGGGTCCTGTCGCACTAGAGTTTTTGAATTTGGCGGGTTAAGTGGGGAATATATATAACATATAATAAATGTCTATGTTACATTAAAAAATTGGTGTTCTGGATATACTGTTGTAGCATTTGCTGAACTTGATCAATTTTGCAATTGGGAATGGCTGGTAAACAGTGACAACATGTTCATAGTTACTAGGAATGCAGTCCTGGGGACCATTAAAGAGCCTGTCCCAATTTCTCCAAAGCATTGTATAGTTAAATGACTTGCTCAATGTCACACAGTAGGTAAATGAAGGTGGAAAGATTCAAACCTAACACCCTTGAAGCAGTGCAATAACAAGCCAGAGCTTTAGTCCTCTGTGCTAACTGCCAGAGTAACAGTTTTAACTAAATGCCTGTAGAGAAGACTTGTATCATAGCTATATGCAGGAATCACTACATAATGGATGCTGAAGATAAATGGTTCTGATCTTCACTCCAAATAATGCAGACTATATGACCTCACAAATGTTAACCACTTTGTAGTTGCTGGAGGCTGCAGAATGGGTACTGAAAAAATATATTACTAAAATGCAACATTTAGACTAATAAAATGCAAAATGTTTAGATCATATTACATAATCCAGGCCTATTAATGAATTAATTCATTCCTTACTGCAACAAATAAAGCAAGAACAAAGTTATGCAGTCACCATAATGATGCATTTGTGTTGTCTCTTTCCATCCTTTCTCCACCGATGGATTTCAGCTCTGACCTCGGCTCTGACTTTGGCCATTTTCCAGACTTAGGATCCATAGCTGAGGTGCCTCCCCTTACCCATAATCCTGTGTAAACCTGAACCATACCTCATATCAAGTTTGCCTACAATATATATGAATCAAGCAGTCTACTCTGGAGCTGGAGCACGGGGAGCAACATTCTACGCATCCTAAAGGACCTACAATAGTCTAACTGAAGATCTTCTATGATATGGAAGGGGGAAGGATGGAGGAAGGTGACAAAGGAAGGAAAGAGATAACACAGCTGCATCATTTTGGTGAGTACATAAATGTTGTATCTCATGTTGTCTTTCCCATCCATTCCTCAACAGATAGGACAGAGTACCCAGCTATTTGAATCTTAGGATGGTCCTTATTGAAAGATATTCCAGAGTGCAGTAGAACCAAAAGCCAGTCTACTCTGAGAAAAAACATCAGATTTGTGTTGCACAATAAATGTATGAACACTTGACCAAGTAGCAGCAGCATAAATATTGTCAATTGATGTTCTAGACAAAAAGGCTGAAGAAGTGAAGACTGGTCTTGTCTTTTCTCACAGACTTGTTGAGTCTGCTGAGATCCAATATTGGTCTCCAGTCTCCCGTCTTTTTGGGGACCAAAAAGAACCTTGAGTAGATTCCGGGCTCTGAATGGTCTGTGACTGGCTGAATGGCTCTTTTTGTAGAAGTTTGACTACTTAACTCTGCAATTTCCCTTAGACCGGGTGGTGCATCTGGAAGGGAATATGAGAGAGAAAAGGGATTTTCCTCGAAAGGAATTTTGTAACCCTTGGATATGATCGACTGTACCCATCTGTCTTGAGTGAGGGAACGCCAGGCTTCTGGGTACAGCGATAGTCTTCCCCGACTGCCTCCAAGGATGGACAGTCGGGCAACATCTCAGGGATGCTGAAAGGGCTTGTCAGAGAGGCTCTCTGCTTCCCTGGTTTTGAGGACCCCCTCTGCCTCTAGGGCGGCGTCTGTTATTGTTACCCCCTCTGCCTCTAGGGGTAAACTGACCACGTGTATCCGGTGTGACTCCTTGGGATTTGCGGAACCACATTTTTCCGCCCTTCTGTCCTTTAGGGTAAGGTCTAGAAGGGGTGGAAAAACGGACTCCTACGGCAGAAAGAGTCTTGCCGTCCTGCTCACACCTGGTCAATGTTTCCTTCACTTGAGGGCCAAACAAAGCTGAACCATCGAAGGGAGAGTTTGTGAAGGACGCCTTAAAGGGATCTGCAAAATTACAGAGCCGCATCCAGGCTTGGCGTCTAAGAGCTACGCCTGTACCTGCGGCCCTACTCGCTCCATCTGCTGCATATGATATCAGTCGCATGGAGGAGTTAGCAATTGAATTAAGGGTTCCTAGCTGGGAAGCAATTTTTTCTTGAGCTCCTACAGCTGTGGGATACTGTACTACATCACCTAGCTCCTTAAGGATGTCCCTTTGCAGTCTGGTGAAGTGACATAAGTAGTTCAGCGAGCGCATAGCAAAGGTCACTGAAGAAAACATCCGCTTACCATACCTATCCATGGTCCTAGATTCCTTATTAGGAGGATGGACAGGTACGGAAGGATCTGCAAGTTCCTTCTTAGTGGCAGCAGCCACCACCATGGCATCAGCAGGGACACCTTTCGTGAGAAATTGCTTGTCCGCAGGGGCAGTAATAAATTTAGAAGGCCTCCTAGGGACTGGCTCTACAAAGTCAGGAGCAGCCCACGCCTTTCGAGCAATAACCTGCATAAGGGGGTCGAAAGGCGGAGACACCCAGGAGGTGGAGGGCCGAGATCCAAACGCCTCCAGGTATACCGACTCATCCTCAGAGGGATTAGTGGAGGGCCAGTTTCCCCTCTGTTTAAGGAGTTCTAGGATGTCTGAAAAAGAGACATCCTCAGAGGGGGATCTTGGGGATCCCTCTGACTCATCTAAGTCGGTATCTGAAGTGATAGACTCGGGGGAGTCTACGTGTTTCCTCTTACACGTTCTCTTGCGTGGAGGATCCCCTGAGTGATCAGGAGAATCCTCGGAAGAGAGGGTTATTCCCAGTGGGGAAACCTGAGGCGGAAGATCTCTAGGTCCGGGAGCAAGAGGGATGGCAGAGACATCGAGAGGCACTGTAGAGGGAGGAGCTAAGGGAATAGACTGCTGGCTGAGACCAGTGGCCAGCACACTCTTTATTACCTCGAAGGCCCCCCTCCCAGGGAGGTCCGAGAGAACCCGCTCCAAAGAAACATGAACTCCAGGGCCCACTGAAAGGGAAGGCTCCGAGGCAGATGTCGGAGCCGAGCTCACCAAGGCCGAGGCTCCAAGGGGAAGAGCGGGGTCGGACAAGGGTCCGATGCCACTCACCCCCTCGGAGGAGACCAGGGAAGCCCGACCACCGAATCCCTCTAAGGAAGGTCTCGAAGAGGTGATAAGAGTAGATGCTGAGGGTGCAGAAGGGGGGGGGTATCTGCCCCTCAGCCATAGCAGAAGCTATTCCCGAAGACTCCAGCTCCAAACTCTGAGGTAGAGTCGAAGGAGGAACTACAAGAGGGTGTGGACTCATAGTAGTCTGTTGAGACGGACTATGTAGCATCTGGGCCAGTGCCTGTGAGTCACCTTATGCAGGTTATTGCTCGAAAGGCGTGGGCTGCTCCTGACTTTGTAGAGCCAGTCCCTAGGAGGCCTTCTAAATTTATTACTGCCCCTGCGGACAACCCTCTCTAAATCATGGTCAGAAAGCCTGGATGACCTGGATGATCGGCTCCGATGGCTCCGCTCCGAGAGGAGAGGTGAGGTCGGAGCCGAGAGTATTGGCTCCAAGGAAGGGGACCTGGACCTCTTCCTCGAAGGAACCATCAGAGCCGACGAAACCATAGTCACAGTCGGCGCCGACTTTCGGCCGACAGAAGGTTCGATGCATCGGCTCCAGCTGGAGCCGATACAGACACAAAAGTAGCGGTGTCGGAGCCGGTCGGGCGCCGACACGAGCCTGAGCCACATGGTGGTCGGAGCCAGTCGGAGCCGACACGATGTGACTGAACTGAAATATCGGCACCGATAGCCATCGGTGCCGAAGGTTTAACCAGGATCGGCTCCAGCTGGAGCGATCTCGACTCAGAAAGAGTCGGAGCCAAAGCCGTGAGCTTAGACACTGAAGCCTGGGCCTTGGAAGACTTAGAAGTCTTGGTCAGAGCCGACTTAGCCGGAGAGCCCTCCGGCTTAAGAAGACCCCTTAAAATCAATTTATTTCTCCTCTCCTGCAGGACTCTCTGGCTAAAGGAATGACAGATAGCACAGGAGTCCTGCAGGTGGAGAGGTCCCAGGCAGTAAAGGCAAGAAGTGTGACCGTCTGTCAGAGACATCTTCTGACAGCACGAGTCACACTTCTTAAAGCCTGAGACCCTCTGATCTTTGGACATAGTGAATACAACAGTACACACACAGCCCCAAACAAACAATTAAATTTAAAATATAAAGAGGAAAAAACCTCACACACACACACACCCTGACGGGGGGGGGGGTGGGAGGGAAGGAAGGCCTGACTAAAAAAATTTTAGGAGGATAGGATAATTTTAGTCAAAAAGGGCTTGTAACTAACTCACAAAGAAGGATTTGTAAGAAAATTTTAGTTTAAAGTGAAAAAGGGGCTAACAGCAGTGAATTTAAAACACTTACCAGGAGCTGGCAAAAGGAGGACCTCATCAGCAAAGCGGCAAACGAGATCTGGGTACTTACCGCCTTGCATCATGGGATATGGGGCTGCCTCGAGCTGGTAAAAGTGACTCTCGAGCTTAGCAAAGTGCCGAGTCGGAGCCGAGGATCAGCTTCGAACCCATCAAGCAAGAATGAAGGCGAGATTGACAACTTAACATCATGCATTCACAATAAAGCATAGTGTTCTTGGTCAGTAAGCAAGATACGCGGCAGTTCTTTAAATTCAGTACCTAACAATTCATCTCCTGTATTCTATGCCATTCATTGATTGCTAGAGGTTACAGCTTCAACAAGAGATACAATATTAGGATCTGGCTTTATCTCAGGTCTGTATCACATAGCATTAACATGGCTGCCTGCTGGTTTATCGGCTATAGTGCAGGAACAAACAAAACAGATCTCAACGGGTTTAGCAGAAATATAGCTAAATTCAGCAAAAGTAAATGCAGTACTTTTGTTTTGGTTCAAATACATTAATTTAGACAATTATAATGAAGCAAAAAATACATTGGTTAGAATTAATTGAAAGTAAAGCAGAAAAAAATCAAAGCAGTGTGTTCATACCTAACCTACTGGGTCCTGTCGCACTACAGTTTTTGAATTTGGCGGGTTAAGTGGGGAATATATATAACATATAATAAATGTCTATGTTAGATTAAAAAATTGGTGTTCTGGATATACTGTTGTAACATTTGCTGAACTTGATCAATTTTGCAGTTGGGAATGGCTGGTAAACAGTGACAACATGTTCATAGTTACTAGGAATGCAGTCCTGGGGACCATTAAAGAGCCTGTCCCAATTTCTCCAAAGCATTGTATAGTTAAATGACTTGCTCAATGTCACACAGTAGGTAAATGAAGGTGGAAAGATTCAAACCTAACACCCTTGAAGCAGTGCAATAACAAGCCAGAGCTTTAGTCCTCTGTGCTAACTGCCAGAGTAACAGTTTTAACTAAATGCCTGTAGAGAAGACTTGTATCATAGCTATATGCAGGAATCACTACATAATGGATGCTGAAGATAAATGGTTCTGATCTTCACTCCAAATAATGCAGACTATATGACCTCACAAATGTTAACCACTTTGTAGTTGCTGGAGGCTGCAGAATGGGTACTGAAAAAATATATTACTAAAATGCAACATTTAGACTAAAATGTTTAGATCATATTACATAATCCAGGCCTATTAATGAATTAATTCATTCCTTACTGCAACGAATAAAGCAAGAACAAAGTTATGCAGTCACCATAATGATGCATTTGTGTTGTCTCTTTCCATCCTTTCTCCACCAATGGATTTCAGCTCTGACATCGGCTCTGACTTTGGCCATTTTCCAGACTTAGGATCCATAGCTGAGGTGCCTCCCCTTACCCATAATCCTGTGTAGACCTGAACCATACCTCAGATCGAGTTTGCCTACAATATATATGAATCAAGCAGTCTACTCTGGAGCTGGAGCACGGGGAGCAACATTCTATGCATCCTAAAGGACCTACAATAGTCTAACTGAAGATCTTCTATGATATGGAAGGGGGAAGGATGGAGGAAGGTGACAAAGGAAGGAAAGAGATAACACAGCTGCATCATTTTGGTGACAACATAAATGTATCTCATGTTGTCTTTCCCATCCATTCCTCAACAGATAGGACAGAGTACCCAGCTATTTGAATCTCAGGATGGTCCTTATTGAAAGATATTCCAGAGTGCAGTAGAACCAAAAGCCAGTCTACTCTGGGAAAAAAACATCAGATTTGTGTTGCACAATAAATGTATGAACACTTGACCGAGTAGCAGCAGCATAAATATTGTCAATTGATGTTCTAGACAAAAAGGCTGAAGAAGTGAAGACTGGTCTTATTGAATGTGTTTTTGGAGTTTTTGGTAAATCCAAACATTTAGTCTGATAAATGTGAGAAATGCAGCTAGCTAACCACCTCACCAATGTAACATTAAACACAGCCATGCCCAATTTTACTTTGGAAAAGAACACAAATAATTGGTCAGACTTCCTGAAAAGTTTTGTTCTGTGGAGGTAAAAATGCAGTAGTCTATTTACATCCAGTAAATGAAGCATATACTTGTTAGAGAAATTAGGGAAAAAGATTGGTGAATGAATGGACTGACTTAGTCTTGCTTCTGATGCTGCCTTAGGCAGACAGGAGGAATTGGTGTGCAAAGACACCCTGTCTTTATGAAAAATTATATATGGAGGATGGCAGGATAAGGCCTGGAGTTCAGATACTCTTCTAGCTGATGCAACAGCCACTAAAAAGATGGTGTTCCATGACAGAAACTTTAGATCCACTTTGGTTGCTGGTTTAAATGGAGGGTGAGTTAGTGCTTGTAACAGAACAGTCAGATTCCAAGGAGGGATGGGATCTTTGACAAGCGCTCAGAGAAGGAAAGTACCCTTGAGGAAGGCTTTACAAAGTTTAACAGAAGCCAGCGAGGAGTGATTCTCCCTTTACAAAAACTGGAAATCGCAGCTAACTGTACTTTGATTGTAGAGTAACTGGCTTCATCATGAAAACATGAAGCAAGAAAATAATAACACTGCAGAAGTGGGAGTGGAAAAAGATCCAAATGTCTCTCAGAAGGCCAAACTGAAAACCTTTCCCATTTACTTTTGTTGATCTTCCTAGCTGAATCTTTTTGTGAG
Organism: Protopterus annectens; assembly: GCF_019279795.1. Classification (NCBI taxonomy): domain Eukaryota; kingdom Metazoa; phylum Chordata; order Ceratodontiformes; family Protopteridae; genus Protopterus; species Protopterus annectens. The sequence continues at coordinate 1,891,771,936 of NC_056725.1, forward strand.
GATGTACGAATATATAGTACTTCAAAACAAAGCCTGGACTGCCTAGCCATCACTGGAAGTGGAGAAACCATGCAGTTAACTTAAGGGCCTAAAAGTGCAGATGAGACAAAAGAACTGGATCTGGGTCAAGCACCCAAGGAGGATGTATCAGATGAGATCAAAGGAAGGGGAACCACACCTTTCGAGGCCAGAACAGATCAATGAGGATGACTGTGATTTTCTGTCAAGAAGCTTTCTGTAGAAATTTTGGAATTAGCAGGGTTGGTAGGTACAAGTAAAGAAGACTGGAAGGCCAATCATGGATCATAGCATCCCTTGATGACTCCCCCTCTGGAGGGATCAGAGCAAAGAACCTGCTGCATTTGGAATTGGTAGGTAAAGCAAATTGCAGCATGGTTGGCCTCACTGACAAAACATATGTTTTGCCTCTGATGGCTTGAGGGACCACTCTTGAGGTAGCAGGATAGACCTGCTCAACCTGTCAGCTAAGACACTGGACCTACCCAGTATGTGTGTTGCTATTAGGAAGAAATCACCCTCTGCCACACCCTCATTGCTTTTCAATACAAGGAACAGAAACAAATCTCCCCCATTTGTTGATGTACCAGACCACTGACATATTGTCCATCTTAAAGGATATTATCCCTAGAGGAAAGATGTCCTGGAAGGCCTGTAATGCTAAGTAGACTGCTCTGATCTCTATGACATTGATGTATAGATTGACCTCTGAGGAGGGCCACATGCCTTGGACTGTTTTATCTATATAATGACCCCCACCCCACCCCAGCAGGGAGACATCCATGGTCATCATTGTCCTGGGCAAAGGGGGGAACAAAAGGGCGACCTCAGATGACCAAATCCACCAAATTACATGGTCTCTGCAGATTTTGGTAAGATGACCTGGAAAGTTCATGGGTTAGTGCCTGTCTGACCACTGAACAGCTAATGTCAACTGCAAAACTCCCATATAGAATCTTGCCACCGGGGCAAAAAAGCAATAGCCACTGCCATCAAACCTAGACTCTGTAGCACCAGTCTGGCTGGAGGGGTTTGAAAGGAAAGTAGTTGTAAAGTTTCATTCTGTAGTGTAGACAACCTGGCTTGGTAGCTTTGCTTGTTTGGAATGTAGTGTCCAGGTACATGGTTATGAACTCCAGAACTTTTGTCGAGGATGGTTGTGCCTTGTTGTGCCTTGTAATTCACTGTGATGAACAGTTTGGAGCAAAGCTGAAGGAGGAAATCCCTTGTGTAGACTAAAAGATTCCTGGTGAGAGTGGCGAGAAGCCAGTCATCCAAGCAAGAAAAATACTTGGAACGTTTGCAGTCTGACATGAGCTACCACCATTGCCATGCATTTGATGAACACCTGGGGGCTGTGGTGAGATGAAAGGGCAGAGCCCTGATTTGGAAATGATTGGATCTCAGCCAGAAGTGTTGAAACCTTTTGGATTGTCTATCTATTTTGATGTGATAGTACACATCTTGCAGGTCTGTTTAGCACATCTGGTCATCCTTCCTTACTAACAGGAGAATGGACTGTACCATGACAATTCAGAACTTTGAGTGTTTGGCAAATAGATTTAGGTAGCTTACATCCAGGACTGGCCTTAGGTCCTCATTCTTCTTTGTCAGTAAAAAGAACCACAAGTAAGTTTCAAACCCTTGCTAATCTGCTGGAACTTTTTGGATGACTCTTTATGATAGCAGCTTTTCTGTTTTTAATTCTACTGCTCTTCTTTGGTGTGATGGAACATTAGGGAGTTTCTTTGTTGTGAGGGATGGATAAAGAAAGGGGATATGATAGCCACTGATAATGACTGACTGCACCAAGACATCTTTCGTATTGGATGTCCAGGTTTCTGCGTACATTGACAAGTACCCTCGACTACCTACAGAATGCAGCAGGTGGACAGCTCTTCAGGACCGCTCATAAGGTTTTTTGGTGAATGGGCCTCTAAAGCCTTGGTTTTGCAGACTCCCTCTTGAGGGAGATTTCTACCATTAGGATACCCCCATCTGTCCCTGGGATCTAACTCCAGAACAGTCTTGGGAAAACCCGCTGAGATTTACAGAACCATATTTTCTTATTCACTTTCTGGTTCCTAGAAAATATCCTTTGAGAAGTAAAAAATCATATCCCTATGGTAGAAAGGTTTCCCATCCTCCTTGCTCCTGTAGATAGTGTCCTTGTTCTTATTAACAAAAAGAGTTAATCCATCTAAGGTGGCAGTGATGAAGGATATCTTAAAGTGTTCCAGAAAATCACACAAGTGCATCCAGGCATGCCTCCATACAGTTAATGCCTGAGTCTGTGGCTCTAGAAACACCCTCCGTTGCATTGGAGATTAAATGCACAGAGGCATTAGAAAGGGACTGCAGGGTGGCCAGTTGTGAGTCCACAGTTTTCTTGTCTTTCACAGACATGGAACCACAGATGGATATGGAAAGTTTCTTAGTCAAGTCCCTCTGAAACCTCATCATATGTGTCAAATAATTCAGTGATCTCAGGGCAAAAGTCACTGAAACATAACACACTTTTCATATCTGTCCAGGGCTCTAGACTCTTTATTAGGAAGGTGAACAGATGAACTCTCTTTAACAAGCTCCTTTTCAGTGACTGCCGCCACCACAGCATCCTCAGCTGGGGTCTTGCTCCAATGACTATGGCCTTCGGAGGCTACTAAGTATTTATTAGGTTTCTTCAGAATCAGTTCTGCCAAATCCAGTTTCTTCCATGCCTGACAATAAATAAGGTCAATTATCTGATCAGTTGGGGGGATTACTCAGGAAGCAACTTAGCCAGTGCCAAAAGCTTCAAGAAAAAACAATTCCACCTAAGCAGGGGCTTTGAAAGACCAACTAACTTTCTGCCTCAATAATTCAAGTATTTCTCCAAATGAGATGTGCCCAAGGGATGAACTGGGGGACTCCTCCACTTCATTGAACTCTGTATTTTCCTTGAGAGACTCTTTGGGAGTCAGTGTGCCTCCTCTTACATGTGTGATTCTGAGGAGCTTCCATAGGGGGGATGTTATAGAGAAGATTCAGAAGTCTGAAGGGATTTCTGAACAAGGACTGTCTCAAAGCTAGTGTGTACTGCCTGCCCTGATGAGACAGACTGAGTAGGATCAGAACCCAGGGCTGAAAGTTGAGGAGGGGGTGGAGCCAAGGGGGAAAAGCATGTCTCCTCTCTAGATTTGGAGAGGGCTCTATCTACAGCCTCAAAGGAAGATGGCAAAGGAAAGCCCAAAGCACTTTTGTTGGAGCTGAGATTATGGGGAAGGAATGGCCAAGACTGCATCCTCGACCCTGCCTCAAGACTGAAGTCGGAGCTGAGCTACCAAGTGCTGAAGCTCTGAGAGGCCAAGATGGCTCCAAAATTCTTAGGATTTAGCCCCTCCCCCAAGATTTGGCCTCAAGATCCATCTGGTGCCTATGAGATCACAGCCTGCTGGATCAAAGAAAATGCCAGAGTCAAAGGAACCGACAACTTCAGATCTGACAAGGACAATCCCAGGAGTCTCAGATCTAAGGTTTCCAAAACTGGGGGATGGATCAGAGTAGCAGTAGCAAAAATGATGAAAGATGGCTGAAAGCTCACAGATCCAATTCGAGACAAAGCAGGAAAAACTCCCAAATGAATCTGTGTCCCAAGGAATTTCTTCAGCATTCTGTCCACATCAGCCTCTGACAAACTTCTAGTACATCTGAAGAATGAAAATGAAGATGAGGACAGGGGGTCTAAAAGTTCTTTTGACTGGTATTTCCTATAAGGATGGAGAATGTAGCCTGGATGCTACCAGGTCCAAAGAAAATCTCAGTTCCCTACGACAGGGATTCCTGGAAGAGGGAGAATATGGAAACAATGAAACAGATGGATCTGAAGCCTTAGACTCCTTAGCTGGTAGAACCCAAGTGGGAGGCAAGGAAGGACAGTGGTGAGGGGATCACTTCTTATAATCTTTAGCCTCTTTTTTTGTTTTTCTCCCTTGTCCCCTATGTGCATGTCCAAAAGCTTATTTCTGTAAAACGAGGCACCAGAGGAAGACAACAAAACTGGTGGAGGAATGAGATCATTGAGGACTAGTTTGTTCTGATTCCATACCACTGACCTATGTCCAAAGGCAGTGCAGATATCACAATCCTGATCTAAGTGACTAGCTCCCAAACAATAAACACACTTGTCATGAGAATCTAAACTGGGCAGCTTATAGCCACAGGAGACACATTTCTTAAAACCAGTAGGTTTATAAGCCATGTCAAAACAGAAAACAACAGCAAACACAGCAAAAAGTTTAAGGAAGAAGAATAACAAATATGACACAGAGAAAAAACTATAGAGATGAAAGTAATAATAGTGGTATACCAACAATGGTAATACAAGATCTTCTTCTTCTGGCTTTTCCCAGTTAGGGGTCGCCACAGCGGATCATCTATCTGCTCATGATTGGCAGTGGAGTTTTACAGTGAACAGCCCAACCTTCCACAGAACCACACACATGCACTCACTCACACCTAGGGCCAATTTAGAGTGTCCAATCCACGTACAGCATGTCTTTAGGATGTGGGAGGAAATCGGAGCACCCAGAGGAAAAACACACGACCACAGGGAAGACATGCAGACTCCGCACGGAAGGCAAGCCAGCCGAGGATCGAACCAGAGAACCTCTTGCTGTGAGGTGGCAATGCTAACCACTGCACCACCGTGGCTGCCCAACAATGGTAATACAAGATAAATGGCAAAAATACTGGTAGAAATAGTAGAAAAGGCCAAGCAGCTGAGAAAAACAATAGCAACTAACTTTTTTTTTTTATTTAGAGGAGTAAGAAAAATGAAAATGTGGAACAAAAAGCAGAAAGGAACAATACTAGAATACCAAAAAGGAAAGCAAAAGAGGTTTTACACAAAAAAGTAGACAAAAAAGTTTTACACTTATTTCAAAGCCTAAGCCATGAAATCCACATCCAAATGCACAGAGTGGCAAACAAGCTCTGAGGTATGGTTGGGGTTGGCATGGGATTATGGGTAAGGGGAGCAGCCTGAGCTATGGATCCTAAGTCTGGAAAACAGCCAAAGTCTGATCCAACCATTGGTTGAGGAATGGATGGAAAAGACAACATCATAACAATTAAAGGCAATATAAATGGTGCAGGAGTTTTTGTTAAACAATTTGCAAGTCATACAAAAATCAGAAATATTACTGCTTACAGCATTTTTTTTTTTGGGGGGGGGGGGCTTACATGCTTGCAGGACATCCTCATCTCATTTTTGACCTCCCTATGTCTTCTCTATCATCAAGAATAGCTATCCCATATGATATCACTCAGTACATGTCTGACCTACTTGAATAATAGTTAATAGTGCTATGTTACTGCAGCATACACCTCCAAAGTCAACAGATACAGATCGGAGTCTATACAGGGTAATGAATCATGCTCCTGCCTGCCTTATCAATATCACTTTGCTTGGCTGTCTCCCCCATGTACCATAAATACCATTGAAACCTTTTATTTCAGTTTTTTTGCAGAAGAACACTGACATCCATTTTCTAAACAAAACACTCTCATACTGAAAATACATTTTCATGAGAAGCAGTGAACGTCTCTTCCCTTGAAACTCACATTTAGTAAAAATACATTGGGCAGCCTGTTAAAACTACAAGAGAAGTGCTGAGATTCATACTCTAATAGCATATAGTAAAGTACTAACTAGTGTGTATGTGAAGGGTACAATAATTCAAAAAAACAAATGTATAATGCATTTGTTACTAGCCTAGTGTGTCTCTTTTCCCTGAGGACTTATCCATTTTAACAGCTAACACCACAAATTCAAAGTAACAATAAGCTCAACAATGCAAAACACACCAGTCCAGCTATCAACAAGTAGTATAAGGAAACCTATCTATATAAAACTTTTTCTAATGTTCCTAATGAAAGGGCTAGCTAAAGACTATGAGCAACTTTAGACCCATTTCACTGTTAAATGTGGGCTAGTTGTCTTGATAAGTTTCTCATATGTAATCATAGCAGGCTGCCTTGGTACATGCTGGACAAAGTTAGAATAATTGCATGGGTTTGTGTTGTCTGATATCAAGATGGTCTTCAAATTTACTGCATGGGCATTATTATTCTATACATTACGAAGGTGTTCCAGTTAGAACTTCCTAGCATGGATGAAGGCATTATACCAAGCATCTATTGTAATTCTGATTAATGGAGATGAATCTGCAGAAGACTCGTTTTTGGGGTGTTCACAACAAAAATGTATCTATTCACGTCTCTTCATTTTTAGTAATGGAAGACATGGCTTATGGTTTACAAGTTTCGAAAACTTCTAAAGACACAAGACCAATTAAGGTAAAGGTATTCCATTATTTATGGTGTTTACAATCTTATAGTGAGAAAATTGCCAATATTATGGACCTAGTTCCCCTTGTTCTTAAGAAATTTTTGAAAGTTATCTAGATTACTTTGCAAGAAGTACAATAGCCTTAAGGACAAGTAAAGGTAAAAGTCCTGTTGCCTGTATCATGGAAGTGACAAACAAATAACACTAACCACAGAAGACTGCAGTGTTAAAACAATGACTGAAGATTAAACACAAGCACTGCAATATCACCACAAAGGCAGAGTAGAATGTGTGTTCAGCAAATAAAATCAAAATAAAACCAGCACAATTTAGTAAAGAACAGATTGTGGAAGTAGAGTAGCCAAAAATCTAATTAATCCACAAAACAGGATTACACTGCAATAAGCCATCTCTAAATAAAATACCTTAATGGGCAAAATAAAAATCATTAAGTTTATGGTTTTATTTCTACAGCTCTATACATTTCAGCATATACGAATATTGTATGATGGTGGGAAATGCTCAGGTTTGCTGAATACAGTTGATTATGTAGATCTAGGCACAGAATGGGAAGAGCATCCAAGCATATAAAGTCCACATGCCTAACAAATATGCAGGACAGGAACTATCTTGAATACACATCTAATGTACTGCCTTGTACGTAACTTAGTATGTCAGACTTATGCTTTGCAGCTGTGGAATCCATTCCTGTTGAATGGATTGATGACTGGAAGACAAGCCAGATCAAAAATAGGGGGTATAATTAGGCCAAGGGTGCCACAATAATCATTGGGATCCTCCCATAGTTAGAAAGTTAGTACTAAAAATGAAGGGGAATTATGGATGCATAATATGATGATAGCCCAGAGTCAGATTTACGTCTATCAAAAAATAATGACTATTTGGAAGTGCTCCCTTTTAATGAATAATGAATACCACAATTGTTTCTAAGTAACACTGGTATATCCATCAACCACTGAAATTATTTTCTTATGGACAATAATACGGGATTAAGTAGCTCACAAGCAGAAGGGACAGACTATTAAAAAAGGTGTGGGGACTGCTATCTATCTGGACTTAAGGGAATCTATAAGCTTTGTAGTTAATAAGGAGCTACAGCATAGATGATACAGATGTGAGGATTCACATTTAACTGACATGAGTGGCACAAGATCTAAGGCTAGGTAAGAGGCTTCAGCAAATAGAGCATCCTTTGAGATTAACATAAAAGCATTATACAGCAATGGTATCTGATCATGTTAGCAAGCTCAACACAGATGGCAGAAAATCAAATACAAGCTGCTGAAGTATGAAATTTTATCACATATTTTTGTTCTGCTAGGTTGCTAAATGAGACATGAATAAGGCCAAGCCTAGAAAATGTATGAAGATATTTTTGATGTGCCTACACAATTTTCCTGGGAAACTCTTGCCTTAAGTATCATGGGACAGCAGCTTGTATAGAATACCAAGCAATTACCAATTAGGATTACTTTAGCCAGTGTCCTTAAAGTTGTTGTTTTCAGAAAAGACTGGCTTTATAGCATCATATGAGGATCCAGTTCCTGAATACACGAGATTACAAAAAATGCGATTCTTGTCACTGAAAGGAGAATGAGATAACAAACAGAGTGGCTTACAGTCTTTTAACTTTTTTCATTGTTCATTATAATCTCGACTCAACATTACTGAAGTCCTATATTGGTGATACAGGTAAGATCTGAGTAGATTATCTAGATTGTTGTTTGACATAATTATTAATGCATGAATATAGAAAATGGAAAGTTTATGTACTAGTTCGTAACTGCTGGCTTCCTAATTTTAAAATTCAACACAGACAATTTTGCTGAACCAGATGTTGTTTGTAATGAGTTTATGATTTTCCTTGTTATGATTTTATGTTCAGCAATAATTATTTAAGTTAAGCTTGTAGCTAGATTAACATACCTCTCAACCTCTCAGTGCTTGAAATCTGGACAAAGCCTGAAAGAATGGGGGGACAGATGCCCAAAAATAGAGACAGAATTTAAATATTGCTCCTATAAACTTATAAAATTGTTAGAATAACAGGTTTTGCATAATTATGCATTTTCTGAAGGATATAAAGTCTGAAAATCAAATGACTGTCATTATTTAGTATTATTTAGTGACTTCAATCTTCAATAATTTGCCAGAAAACCACAAATTACATGAGCAACAGACTAAAAATATGAGGCAGAAATCTGGACATTCTGCGAAAATCTTTATAGTTGAGAGGTACAACGCTGAACATATGTAGTTATGGATAAGTCAGCATCAGCTGTATCAGTTTTTCATCTCAAGGTCCATTTAATCTCATAATGGAATAACTCAGGTAATGGTGGGATGTAGTATAGTTAAACCCCCCTTTTCTGCAAAGTTACTGAAAATTATTAATTTCTTGTCAACTTGTTTTTTATTCTTACATGCAAAGCATTTAATGGTACAGCACTGATGATGTACATACCTGAAGAAATGTTCTAACTTTGTAAGATTTGCCTCTTCAGAAGCATTGGTTATTTACAACTACCAATTGTTATATATCAATTTAAATGTTACTGTTATTGTTGATTTTTACCTCACTTTAATGGACTTTATAGCTGTGTGGCATTCTTTCTTTTGCACATGAAATAATGGATTTTTTTCCTAACAAAGATTCATATGTTTGAAATTCATATCAGGATGATCTTTAAATTAATGTTTGCAGTTATGTAACAATTTAATTATTTTATAATCTGACCCTAACCTTCTTGCATGCACATCTCTTCTTTTTTTGACATGTCAGTATTAAAATGAAAAAGCTATATTTATTTATTTTTTATCTAACAGTTGTTCATAGATAGCTGGATTTCTTCTTGTAGTTCATACCTGCATAAGTGAGGAAAAATGATTGATTAGAAGTCCTATATGATCAGGTAACCAACCATCATTTATAATATTATTGCGCTCTTGATCTGCTTCTTCTTTTCTTTTTTCGCAGATATCCCAAATACATTCTTTCAAATCCTAGATCAAAATTAAAAACAGAAAGATGTTTAGGAAACAAATCATGCATCAAGAGTCTGTGATATAGCTAGCTCATTTATTGGAGCAGTCAACATTTGGTTAAGTGTAGATATATACGATGTTTCAACACACCGATTACACTTTCCTGATGTAAAGCTTACTGACTACTGTTCTTCACAGGGTATCAATGAAAGAACATTTACTATGTGGGTGCCACCACAGGGTCACAGATTTTGGCTTGTCTGTTTTTTCCAGTTGCATGACCATTGGGACATATAATGAATGTGATGTGGAGTAAAGCCCCCCCCCACACACACACACGCACACAAGGAATGTAGGACAGCTTGTCCCCCCCCCCTTTTTTTAGTTCCCTTGGATGAAGCTTTGACCAGCTTGTTTTGTACAAATGAATCTTCAACTGACTTACAACTGAGACACTATGGAACAAATACATTTATGGGTCAGCTTATTAGACAAATAAAATGACTGCAAAAGGAATTAACAAATAAATATATACTAGCCACCAAATGAGCCTAATATGTTAAAGCTAATGTTTTCTGAATAATTCACAAGTGTATTTTCTGAATGGTGAGAAAACACAAGATATCACACATCTACAATAATGATCATATTTCATTTGCATTATTATATTTACTTATTTCAGTTTGATAACCGGGGAAGTCCACTGGGCCAAGAAGAGCCCGTTTTCAGTAGAGGCCCGGGGAGAAACACTCCATTAACAATCATATACACATTAAGCAATACAAACATTTTCAGAGGGCTGACAATACAGCATATTACACTGGAGTTAATAAACCAATGTAAAGAAAGATCAATGACAATCACAGATGAATAAAGTAGTACAATTGTTTTCAGAAGGTTGAGAATATTGCATAATACACTGGAGGTATAATAAACTTATGTAAAGAAATTATGTAAATGTAGTTACAAGTAGATATAATACACTCTATAATAGACTCTAAATAGGATTAGGTAAGGTGCAATAGTAGACTGTCCAGTAAGGGTGTAATGTAGAGTAGGGATCTATGGAGTGCCAGGGAGAGGTAGTACCATTGATGGGCGAACAGGTCATGCTCTTCAGAGTAGTTTATCCACCTTGGTCCTCACCTGACACTCAGCTCTCACTTGTGACTCCTTGTAGCTGTCTGCATGCAACAGCAGCCACACCCCGGGCAACGACTTTGACTGGCTGGCAAAACCAGGTGAGGGTAGCCAACAGGTTTGTAACCCTTGGCAAGTCAGGGCTTGTCTACTTATGCCTGCGAAGGCTGGATCCGGCAGACTGTGTGGAAGAAATCACCAGACTGATTCAATGGACAGGAAAGTGGACTCAGCAAAGTGATGTGTAGTTCAAAAAGGGCACAGTGAGACACATTAGGACACTGTTGGCCATCCACTGCATCCCAACTCATTTCCAGTCATCTTGATTATGTCCTGCCACTGGATCAAGATAGACTGGGACGAGACAGTGAGACTGACGATTTGCACAACTCTCTCACTATAATCCAATTCATCCAAGTCAAGACATCACCCCCCATGTCCTGTGGTGATGGGTGAATGATGAAACAGCAGGTACGAATACACTGGAAGCTGTAGCTACAACTTCACACACAGGTGGCCCAGGGCAATTGGTCACTCTCTGGACTGAAGCACCAGTGGAGTTCAGCAGCCCTCTGGGTGTCAGCCCTATTTAGGATCGCTCTGCTCACCTCCATTGTCTAAGGAAGGGGCGAGAAAAGGTTCCCTAAACATAGCCTGCTTCATCCTACCCCTGGCCTGCTTGCTGCGGCAGGCAAGGATCCCAACCATGTGTTCGAATCACAAAGAAAGAAACATTGGTGACTTTGCTCACCATTGGCACATGGAATGTGCGCACGCTCATGGAAACTTCCAAAATAGACAGACCTGAGAGATGGACAACACTTGTCGCAAGAGAACTCTGCAGGTATAACATCAAGATAGCAGCCCTCAGTGAGACCAGGTTCGCAGATGAAGGTCAGCTGACAGAAGTTAAAGCTGGTTATACTTTTTTCTGGAGTGGCCACAGTAGCAATGAACATCATGAAGCAAGAGTGGGTTTCGCCATCAGATCTAATCTGAGCATCAAATTAGCCAGCCTCCCAAAAGGATTCAATGACCGACTCATGTCTCTGCAGCTCCCCCTCAAAGGAAAGCGCCACCACCTTCGCCAGTGTATATGCCTCCACCACGACAAATCTAGAGGAAATGAAAGACAAGTTTTATAAAGACTTGAGTCCCTCATAGCATCTGTGCCCAAGGAAGATAAGCTCATCATCTTAGGTAACTTCAATGCCAGAGTTGGTGCAGACTACCAGACAAGGAGGGTGACATTGGAAGGAATGGAGTCGACAAAAGCAACAGCAATGGTCATCTACTTCTGAAGACCTGTGCAGGTCATGACCTGTTGATCACAAACACAGTCTCCCGCCTACCCAATTGTAACAAGATGTCCTGGATGCATCCATGCAGCAAGTACTGGCATCTCATTGATTATGTCATAGTAAGGATATGGGACAGGCAGGTTATTAGAGTGACAAAGGTCATGTGTGGTGCAGACTGCTGGACAGACCACAGACTCATCCTCTCAAAACTCAGCACGCACATTCAGCCTAGGAGGCGCCCACAGGGGAAAAGACCAATAGACGCCTGAATGTCAGCAAGTTAGAATGGCACTCTGTGCGCCAGAACCTCAGTGAGGACCTCGACAGTAAGCCTGACCAACTCAGCTTTGGCACCAATGGTGCAAAAGAGGACTGGGTAGCCTTTAGGGATGTGGTCTACAGCACTCCTCTTGCTCATTTGGACCTGAACACATGCAAACACCGGACTGGTTTGACGATAATGATGAAGACATTCAGAAGCTGCTGGGTAAGAAGCATGAAGCCTTCAGATCCCTCCAGCAAGACACTACATCAGTCTCCTAGAAAGCAGCCTACAACTCCATCAAAAGCAAGATGCAAGCAAAACTCAGAGAGATGCAAGACTTCTGTCTCAGCAGAAAGGCAGATGAGATCCAGAAGTATGCTGACAGCAACAACTCTAAGCGTTTCTATGATGCCCTGAAGACAATCTATGGACCAAAGTCCTCTGGAACATCACCACTGTTCAGTGCAGATGGGTCCACCCTGCTCACTGACAAGAAAGCCATCCTGGAAAGATGGGCTGAGAACTTCAACAATGTCCTGAATAGGCCTTCCTCAATCAATGCCGAAGCCATTGACTGCATGCTGCAAGTTGCCATTAACACCTCCCTGGCAGAACCTCCAAAGGAATCAGAGGTTAAGGAAGCAATTAAGCTTCTCTCCAGCAGTAAAGCAACAGACTCTGACTCCATTCCAGCCAAAATCTATAAGACAGGGGAATCAGTCTTGTTACAGAAACTCACTGAGCTCTTCCAAACCATGTGGAAACAGGAAGTTATCCCTCAGGAGATAAAAGATGCCTCCATCGTCCATCTCTATAAGAGAAAGGGAAACAGGCAGTCTTGTGACAACCACAGAGGAATTGCTCCTGGTCATTGCTGGCAACATCCTTGCCAGAGTCCTCTGCATCTGTCTCATTCAACACATGGAATATGTACACCTGCCAGAGAGTCAGTGCGGTTTTAGAGAGGGCTGAGGGACACTGGACATGATATTTGCAGCACATCAAGTTCAGGAGAAGTGCCAAGAACAAAACAGGGACTTTTACACAATGTCCGTGGATCTGACCAAAGCCTTTGACACAGTCAGTCATGAGGAGCTATGGTGGATCATGGAGAAGTTTGGCTGCCCAGGTAAATTCATCAGTATGGTGCGCCAGTTCCATGATAGCATGCTTGCTTAAGTACTGGACAAGGGAGACTCCTCTAATGCCTTCCCAGTCAGCAACGGAGTCAAGCAAGGCATGCATTTAGTGGAGAGACCATTGAATAAGTAAGTTAAAAGGACTAGTTTACATGGACATATTTATTTTATTTTATTTTATTTTGTGTATATTTTTATATAAGTTTTTGTTGATATTTTTATACATTATTTATTGAATGTGATGTTTGATATATATTCCATAAGAATTTTCTTTGAGGGAATGTTCAGCTTTAAGTACTTGACTTCTTTTGCATGTTTGATTAATTCTTAATGATCCTGGCTTTCTCATTGGATGTTTTGAAGTTCTTGGTTTATATTTAAATGGTTGTTTTAATGTGTTTTTAGGGTTTATATTATGTGATCGAACAGTCAAATGTTCAAACACGTAATAATCGACCCCTAAATATCAAAACGCTGTAATGTTGAACGGCAAAAAACACCCAAACAAACTATTAAAATGCTCTAAGCAGGGGGGCAAGCCCCTGTGCAGCCCCCACACCCCCCACAGCTTAAATATGACAACTCTGAGATCGCACCACAGTGCAGACAATGGAAAACGCCCATGTCCGCACAGTACAGAGATCTCCATTGAACCATTCGACATTCTGACAGTTCAATATTTAGGGGTCTATTATTACATGTTTGAACATTTGATTGTTCGATCATGTAATATAGACCCTGTTTTTTACCACGTGAGGGTAGCCGACAGGTTTGTAACCCTTGGCAAGTCAGGGCTTGTCTACCTATGCCTGCGAAGGCTGGATCCGGCAGACTGTGTGGAAGAAATCACCAGACTGATTCAATGGACAGAAAAGTGGACTCAGCAAAGTGATGTGGAGTGCAAAGAGGGCACAGTGAGACACATTAGGACACTGTTGGCCATCCACTGCATCCCAACTCATTTCCAGTCATCTTGACTATGTCCTGCCACTGGATCAAGATAGACTGGGATGAGACAGTGAGACTGACGATTTGCACAACTCTCTCACTATAATTCAATTCATCCAAGTCAAGACATCACCCCCCAAGTCCTGTGGTGATAGGTGAATGATGAAACAGCAGGTGCGAATACACTGGAAGCTGTAGCTACAACTTCACACACAGGTGGCCCAGGGCAATTGGTCACTCTCTGGACTGAAGCACCAGTGGTGTTCAGCAGCCCCCTGGGTGTCTGAGCAGCCCTATTTAGGATCGCTCTGCTCACCTCCATTGTCTAAGGAAGGGGCTAGAAAAGGTTCCCTAAACATAGCCTGCTTCATCCTACCCCTGGCCTGCTTGCTGCGGCAGGCAGGGATCCCAAACATGTGTTCAAATCACAAAGAAAGAAACACTGGTGACTTTGCTCACCATTGGCACATGGAATGTGCGCATGCTCATGGAAACTTCCAAAACAGACAGACCTGAGAGATGGACAACACTTGTCGCAAGAGAACTCTGCAGGTATAACATCAAGATAGCAGCCCTCAGTGAGACCAGGTTCGCAGATGAAGGTCAGCTGACAGAAGTTAAATCTGGTTATACTTTTTTCTGGAGTGGCCACAGTAGCGATGAACATCATGAAGCAAGAGTGGGTTTCACCATCAGATCTAATCTGAGAAGCAAATTAGCCAGCCTCCCAAAAGGATTCAATGACCAACTCATGTCTCTGCATCTCCCCCTCAAAGGAAAGCGCCACCACCTTCGTCAGTGTATATGCCTCCACCACGACAAATCTAGAGGAAATGAAAGACAAGTTTTATAAAGACTTGAGTCCCTCATAGCATCTGTGCCCAAGGAAGATAAGCTCATAATCTTAGGTGACTTCAATGCCAGAGTTGGTGCAGACTACCAGACAAGGAGGGTGACATTGGGAGGAATGGAGTCAACAAAAGCAACAGCAATGGTCATCTACTTCTGAAGACCTGTGCAGGTCATGACCTGTTGATCACAAACACAGTCTCCCGCCTACCCAAATGTAACAAGATGTCCTCGATGCATCCATGCAGCAAGTACTGGCATCTCATTGATTATGTCATAGTAAGGATAAGGGACAGGCAGGATATTAGAGTGACAAAGATCATGTGTGACGCAGACTACTGGACAGACCACAGACTCATCCTCTCAAAACTCAACATGCACATTCAGCCTAGGAGGCGCCCACAGGGGAAAAAGACCAATAGGCGCCTGAATGTCAGCAAGTTAGAATGGCAATCTGTGCGCCAGAACCTCAGTGAGGACCTCGACAGTAAGCCTGACCAACTCAGCTTGGCACCATTGGTGCAAAAGAGGATTGGGTAGCCTTTAGAGATGTGGTTTACAGCACTCCTCTTGCTCATTTGGACCTGAACACATGCAAACACCAGGACTGGTTTGATGATAATGATGAAGACATTCAGAAGCTGCTGGATAAGAAGCATGAAGCCTTCAGATCCCTCCAGCAAGACACTACATCAGTCTCCAGGAAAGCAGCCTACAACTCCATCAAAAGCAAGATGCAAGCAAAACTCAGAGAGATGCAAGACTTCTGGCTCAGCAGAAAGGCAGATGAGATCCAGAAGTATGCTGACAGCAACAACTCTAAGCGTTTCTATGATGCCCTGAAGACAATTTATGGACCAAAGTCCTCTGGAACATCACCACTGCTCAGTGCCGATGGGTCCACCCTGCTCACCGACAAGAAAGCCATCCTGGAAAGATGGGCTGAGAACTTCAACAATGTCCTGAATAGGCCTTCCTCGATCAATGCCGAAGCCATTGACTGCATACTGCAAGTTGCCATTAACACCTCCCTGGCAGAACCTCCAAAGGAATCAGAGGTTAAGGAAGCAATTAAGCTTCTCTCCAGCAGTAAAGCAACAGACTCTGACTCCATTCCAGCCAAAATCTATAAGACAGGGGAACCAGTCTTGTTACAGAAGCTCACTGAGCTCTTCCAAACCATGTGGAAACAGGAAGTTATCCCTCAGGAGATAAAAGATGCCTCCATCGTCCATCTCTATAAGAGAAAGGGAAACAGGCAGTCTTGTGACAACCACAGAGGAATTGCTCCTGGTCATTGCTGGCAACATCCTTGCCAGAGTCCTCCTCAACCGCCTCATTCAATACATGGAAGATGGACACCTACCAGAGAGTCAGTGCAGCTTTAGAGAGGGCTGAGGGACACTGGACATGATATTTGCAGCACATCAAGTTCAGGAGAAGTGCCAAGAACAAAACAGGGACTTTTACACAATGTCCGTGGATCTGACCAAAGCCTTTGACACAGTCAGTCGTGAGGAGCTATGGTGGATCATGGAGAAGTTTGGCTGCCCAGGTAAATTCATCAGTATGGTGCGCCAGTTCCATGACAGCATGCTTGCTTGAGTACTGGACAAGGGAGATTCCTCTAATGCCTTCCCAGTCAACAACGGAGTCAAGCAAGGCATGCATTTAGTGGAGAGACCATTGAATAAGTAAGTTAAAAGGACTAGTTTACATGGACATATTTATTTTATTTTATTTTATTTTGTGTATATTTTTATATAAGTTTTTGTTGCTATTTTTATACATTATTTATTGAATGTGATGTTTGATATATGTTCCATAAGAATTTTCTTTGAGGGAATGTTCAGCTTTAAGTACTTGACTTCTTTTGCATGTTTGATTAATTCTTAATGATCCTGGCTTTCTCATTGGATGTTTTGAAGTTCTTGTTTTATATTTAAATGGTTGTTTTAATGTGTTTTTAGGGTCTATATTATGTGATCGAACAATCAAATGTTCAAACATGTAATAATCGACCCCTAAATATCAAAACGCTGTAATGTTGAACGGCAAAAAACACCCAAACAAACTATTAAAATGCTCTAAGCAGGGGGGCAAGCCCCTGTGCACCCCCCACACCCCCCACAGCTTAAATATGACAACTCTGAGATCGCACCACAGTGCAGACAATGGAAAATGTCCATGTCCGCACAGTACAGAGATCTCCATTGAACCATTCGACATTCTGACAGTTCAATATTTAGGGGTCTATTATTACATGTTTGAACATTTGATTGTTCAATCATGTAATATAGACCCTGTTTTTTATTAGAGTCTGAGGAAGCGTCAGATTGGACGTGAAAGCACTTACTTTGCAATAAATTGTTCCACTACAGATTTCTTATTTAGTGTCAGCATTTTATTCTTTTTGAAACCATCTAAATTTACACAGTCTTTGTCATTCTTAATTTATAAAAGAATCGATAAAACAAAACAAAATCCAACTTAGCTTTCTTAGAAATAAACTAAATGCATCATTTGCAATCAAAGGTAAGGCTGTACTATCCCAGAGGAATAGTACATTTCATTTATTTTTTTTTTGCCATCTGATGTATAAAGTATCTTTGCGACTGATGTAAACATTTATAACCTAGGCTGGTAATTTACAGACAGCAGCTCAACAGTACAACTTGCACTACTTAGACATACTGAGTTGCACTGTTCAGCAATAATGCAGATTCAGGGTGATGCATGCTGTGCATGGTACCAGAACCCATTAAACAGTTATTTGCATGTTTAAGAAATGCCAACCCAAGCAGTTCACACAACTGTAAGTGGTTGCCCAATCTATCTGTGTAATTAAGTAGCAGAATCACACACAGGCTCACACACACACACACACACACACACACACACACACACACACACACACACACACACACACACACACACACACACGCAACACACAATTCAGATCCATAATAAATTTAATAATCTTACTGTACTGGATTCCTTTCACATATAAACCCCCCTCCATCTCCAATTATGACCCCTTGCCTGACAGTGACCATGTGAAAATCACTGCACCACAGTAAAGTTCTCATTTTCTTTCACATACCAGTCACCCCTCCTGAGAATCAATGTCAATGCTCATTTAACTTTGATCAATAAACTGCTGATTGGTTGCTTCCATACAAAGATTGTCATGCAAAGAATGGCCAGTTTTAGACTGGGTTTGCCTCTGTTGTTTCACAACAATTAAGGAAAGAAAATTCTCTGTATAGAAATGCATGCCATTTTGTTTTTCTTTCTCTCTCTCTCTCATATACACACATACACACCACATATATACATCAACAGACCGTCTCCCAGTTGTACCATTATAAACATCTATACACATGAATATGCTTTGAATCTCATCCCATTGCTGAAACACATTTACATCTGCATATACAGTACACTGCTTACCCAAATCAATAATCTCAAAGTGGAGTAGACCAAATTTGCCCTACTCAGATAAATTAACAACAGAAGATGTATGTCACGAATAGCCATGCTGTACCTATATCGCCCTGCTTATGCTTAAATGTTCTGTAGTGTGGTAATTTATGAATTATTATATTGTGCAACGTCTTAAAATCGGTAATTCTGTGATGCATAGTGGCCTAATTTACAAAGGCCACACCCAGAGAATACCAAAGTTACATGCAGCTCCAAAACATTGATTACTAAAAAACAAACCATTAAGCTGTACCACATAAACAGGTTGTGAATCGTAACCCAGCTGTAAACTATGAAAGCCCAACTGTGTGACTTTGTGCAGTATGCAATGGGGCTATGTATATCACCCTGGTTATTAAAGTTTTCTGCTTAAGTACTATCCAAGCAGTTACATGCATACAAATGGGAGTATTTATTTTCTTCAGTTGTCAACTGGAGGCAAGCCTATAGGATAACTAGTCAAAAGACACCGTAATTCAAAAACAACAAAAATAAAATGTCCTAGTGACATTCAGAAAGGAGAAAGACTGATGACTGCAGGAGTGGATAATAAAGATACAAGCAAAAAAAAAAAAAAGAAAAGAGAGAAAGATGAAAAATGCAAGCAGCAATGGCAGCCAAAAACTAAAAATACTAATAAAAAATGAAGATACATTCGGACTCAGTAAGGAAATCAAATAACTACTTTTGTAATATACAGCTGCATTGTCTTCTCTGAGTCCATGTCTGCATTTGTATTTTCTTTCAGTTTTTTCAACACTCATTTTGTTCTATTCTAGGTCATAAGAATTTAACACTTTGATTCTTCAGTAAATGAAATGGGCATGAGATTTTATGTTGTAGCTCTTTAACTTCACTTTACAGACTACCCAAAAGTACACTGAAATCTATCCACATTACTTTACATCTTGACATTCTGATAACTGTTGAGTACTTGTGTCTTAAAGAGACAATACATTAATAGACCTTTTTTCTAAAAAAAAAAAAAAAGCAAAAATACGCAACACTTTTAAATATACAATTATAGTATGTTTGATGTATATGTGCCAAGTATTTATACTATTTACTTCATTATTTTCCATTTTCATAGATCTTATGATGTGCGTGTGTATGTGTGTTTTCCTACTGCAATTTGTGTTCCTGATAATGAAAGAAAACACATCCTGTTTTAGCAGCCTGTTTTAGCAGCATTTGTATACTGTTATCAGTTTATTTTAAAAAGCTCATTACACTTGGAGACTTCCAGTCATCTCTGCAGGCTTTACCCGTAAACTAAACAGAATGCCAGTCGTGTGGTCCATAACCTGTACAGTAATCCTTTTAAGCAATGTATCTTGAGCTTATTTCTTGTTTGCTTTTCATTTTTTACTTTGATCATGTTTTCCCCATGAAACAAGTAGATAGTTGTCAGGCAGCAGGTCTTTTTTGGATAAGAAACAATTTTACAAGTGGGGGCATCAGAGATTTCTACTTTCAGCATGTTACTTGGTACTTTAATAAAGCTGAATATAAATTATAATTAGAACTGCAGTGCAAGAAGTGGTTTGAGTTGAGTGTTGCTTGTTTTTCTTACTTAATTTTGACTGGTATTCCATTAATGTATTTAAAAAGTAATTTATTTTTTCATGCCTCACAACCTTTTTGTTTCCATCTAGATATTAAGTAAGCTGTCATGCAGCCAATGCATTGAAATATTTTTATTCTTCTACACTTCATTTTGTCTTGATTGGACTCTCATAATGACAGTTTGGCACCCAGGGCAGTGTATTTAGTTAGTTTTTGTGGTTTTGAGCATAGCTCCTTCCCTTTCTAGTTGGCCACACCCTGTCCCATTGACCCCACCCATTCAGCTGTCTCCTGCAGCCCCCCTTTGATTTGAAGTCACCAGCCGCCACTGCAAACTGCCACTGTATCTATATGGCCTTCTCAATGTCTTCAAATCTTGAACATGCTGGGAGGGGGGGGCATGGATAAATAGTTCAACCTGAAGCTGAAGACGAACCTGCATTTTCTTCTTGTGATAACATGAACTATGATGACAGAAGACACCACTGTCTCAGACCAATATGTTATCTCTATTGACACCTCTACACTGACTAAAGTGTCTTGGAAGATGAACCTGAGTATATTGTCAAGATACAAACACTGGTGACAGTTTTGGAGGACATTTGACAACGCATCTCTTTTCTAGACATCTCTATGGATGTCCTTCTTGAAGACTGCACATTGAAGTGGTTTTAAAAAAGTCTTTCTTCCCCTCGTAATCACTCGAAGACTCATTACTCCTTTTGAGCAGATATCTTCTATTTCTTCTTATCATTTAGACATCTGACATTTTTTACAAGAAATTACATTGCCTGCTAATGTTTCCACAAAAGAACTGCTTTTAATTTTTTTTTTTATGACAGCTCTGCTGAATTCTCACCTGATCTCTTTTTTCCAAATGATAAATGCTCCTAGATTGCCTGTTGCAACAAACTTTAACTGATTCTGCTTTAAGTCTCTCTCTCTGTCTCTCTTCTCACTGGATTCTTTACTCAGGAATTAACAATGAAGTAGATACAGAAATTCTACTTTTCATTCTGTGACCTATTAATAACTGTACTGGTAACGAGCCAACACCTTGCTAGTGGAGGATTTCTTTAATCTAGCAAGACAATGTAACAGTTAGTGTCAATGTTCTATAAGTGCTTCATGGTTTGCAGTGTCCTATTTGACCATATGACTGCATAAGTGGAACTCTGGAATGTGTAGCATCCCCTTCTCTGAAAAATTCTTGAACTCATTTCTTACATACTGCAGAGTGCAGACCATTGACATATCAACTGAAATACCATATTTAGCTAATGTAACTTTCACTGCACTACTTACACCTTAACTTGTAGGAGCAATTAATTTCACAATTTCAGTAAACGTTGACTATTATAGCAATAACCCACGCCTGGGTGTGGGTAATGCTAAATTTACCCACGGTTGGCATGGTTTGGTCCCGAGGGCGAAGCCCGAGGGACCAAACAAAGCCAACCGTGGGTAAATTAAGCATTACCCACACCCAGAAGTGGTTATTGCTATACCATGACATTATTTAAGAAAGAAACTATTACTTTTCTTAAATAATGGCATAGTATAATGCCTGTTTACTGCCCTTCCGCAGATGTCTAGCATCCGGCAGTTCTGATGTACCGCGCCCATGCAGTACATCACAGTATGGGCAAAGCAATGGAAAGCAAGATCTCCGTTGCTTTTTAGTTCGCTATGTTAAATGAGTTTAACATAGCGAGACAGTTTTAAAATAAGCAACGGACATCTCCGTTGCTTATTTTAAAACTGTCTCGCCATGTTAAACTCATTTAACATAGCGAGATTCTAAAAGCAACGGAGATCTTGCTCTCCATTGCTTTTTAACTGTCTCGCTATGTTAAATGGGTTTAACATAGCGAGACAGTTTAAAATAAGCAACGGAGATCTCCGTTGCTTATTTTCGCTATGTTAAACCCATTTAACATAGTAAAACGCGTTATACTAATGGAAAAAAGTCCGGGCGACCGGACCTTTTTCCATTAGTATAACTCGATTTACAACGGGCACGCTGGCCAATCAGCGTACACGTTTTGGGGGGGTCATGGTATAATACTCAACACATCTCAAACATATATGAGTTGATAAAGGAAAAGTATGCATTGATCTTACACATAGTCTACCTGGAAGTAAGCAAGACACAATACCAGTGCTTCTCTTGTATTATTATTGTTATTGTGAAAATTAATTGCACAACATGGTTCTGATGTACTTGTTTTATCTGCAGGGACATTCGTGGCCAGAATAACCTTAAATGGTATTTCTTTACACTTATTTGACACTGGTATATCTGTTATCAGATGGAAAGCTGGGTTTAGCCACATCGAGGTAAAATCCTCTAGCAAATCTTATGCTCAGTTCTCCCAAGGTCATCACATACTAGGGCTTTACACCAATGTGGCTCTTCATTAGGTGGGTCTTCTCCTTCTAGACAAGAAAAACATTATGACGCTGTGGTAGCACTGCCATACTGCTGTCAGAAGAGTTGTTACACAGGGGCTGTCATACTGTTTCACCTGCACAGACATCTGCTTTGAGGCTGACAGAGTTAGAGTGGCACATAGAAACATTTAAGTTAAAGATGACCTGAATAATAGGAGCAATTTCAATAATGTGTGCATTCTGTGACATCCAGAAAATGGAGAAGGAGCAGGCCAGTAGGAATTTATTTTCTACAGTGCTACTAACAATTGCCTGGCTAGAAAACTGAGTTCAAGATTTAGCAAATGCATAAAGATGGCAAATAATAATAATAACAGTAGTAGTAATAATACCAATAATAATATCCAGAGGGATTTTTAAGCACAGGTCTTTCAACTCTATCAAGAAAGTAATGAGTTTCCATAAGGATGGCTTGTAAAACTAGTATTACTTAACCAAACTTTACTTAACTACACTTTATTGGAGACAGAAGTTCTTTGTGCCTTATATGTTGTTGTAGATAAATCAGGAAATAAGACCTGCATGGAGGTTTTCATGTAATGTCTTTCTATTATGTTGCATGCATTATACTTACAGTGCTTGAGTGAAATGCAGGCCTTTTTGTTAGTGCAAAAATTATTGAAATGAGGCCAAGCTCTTTCTCTCATGAATACCTCTCAGGTGTACCACATTATGAGGAACGTACCTCATTTGGGGTCTTAAAAAGTTCATGTTCCTCAAAGTTCCTCAATGTTCCAAATTCAAAGACTCTGTCACACATTCAGTGTTAAGAATTTTTTTAAGTGAAATCTATGGTAAATAGAAATGAATCATATCAATTCATTAAAAGATCTTTATAAGTAAAACCAGCATATTTTAACCATCCTATGGCCTTCCTAGGTGAAGTTGTTAGTAAGCCATTAGTATGTGTTCCACATTTTGCCAATTTGTTCCACATTATGAGGGCTAGTGTTCCTCATTTTGGAGATGGAAGGCTGAGAGCTATGCTCTCATGTGAGATAAATCAATGAATGAGATAAAGAAAAGGAGCAAGTCTGGTCTGAAAGGAATTCTGTGGGCAATGTAAATGCCAAAAGGAAAATCAAGCTCCAGCAATCTCTCACCAGTTTTTCTACAAAGGACAAGAAGCCCAAATTAACTTTACATGCTAAGCAGAAGCTTTTTTTTCCAAGGAGAGGTCACCTCTACTTCTCATGTGATGTCAAACAAAACATAATAAGACATAGCAAGAGAGGACAGTCCTGATGCTGAGACTCTTTCTTAAAGAATGCTTTCATTGAGAAGATCTAAGAAACTGAGTATTTCAAAAAAACAACTAGAAGCAATAGCAGTTGTGATTGTACACATTAACGAGATTTGAAGAATAAGTCTCCTTCATAGTAACCATTGTACTCAGACTTGATGCAATACCTGAGATGCAAAGTTGTAATGTGGGCCACAAACTACTGCAGTCTAGGAGAAGGCTAAGTTATCCTTATTCTGTTGGTTACGCCTCCCTTCTTGAGTGTACAGCTTGATTCCAAGGTATTTCTGTGAGGTTCCACCTATACAACTTGAATGATGATTTATATGCAATCATTTGCTGTTGCCACTGTGGAATTAGGTATATACCTCCACTGGCTATACATGCTTTTACCTTTTCACTCCCCTTACCTTGCATGTTTTGCATTATTAATGTATTGGAACAGACAAGCAATGCTCCCCTGCCCTCTACCTTTAAGACATACAAGCATGGAACTGAAGATTCCACAAATCTTCCCTCTCATTTTACTCTAATGCATACAGCTCTGTTTGTATTTATTTTATTTACACTTTGTTGTCTAGGTTAGCCCCACTAGGCCAGCTGCCTCTTTTCTAGGGAGTCCAGAGATGGTATTCATACTGACTAAGGGAATTTTGGTCAACGCACCAGAGAACATCCCATACTCTTTTCCTTAAAGTGTTAACAGAAGACTGTAACCAGAGGAAAGAAAGAGCAGAATGCAGAATGCAATATGAAGGAGTAGCATCACCTCACTAGCAGTATGTTACTCTCTGTTGATCAGTGGCAGTGACTAACATTGAGCAGCTTCCCTGCCCCCCAGAGAGGTGGTTACTGACTTGAAACTGTAGTTTTATTGGCCACTAGGGGTCATTTCCATAACTCCTTCATCTTCCTCTCTTAAAACCTAGTTACCTCGTGGTTTGGGCGTCTTTTCAGGCTTGTTGGCTGTTGGTGAAGCACCCTCCAAGAGGAAAAAATGCTGAGAGAAGAAGGGAGCCACTTCTGAGATTTTAAGTATTTTTTCTCTGTTTATTTGCTAAGTTTTTCTGCATAGCTGCCTAGCTTGAGCATTTTCTGGCTTGTTAAACTTGATTTCTGTATTAGTAGCTGTATTTAGAGCACAACCAAAAGCTGTTTGCTGAATTTCCTGTTTGCACTTAATTTTAAATAGTTTTTTTCTTAAAACTTGCATATTTTCTGTCCTTGACCTAGCACTCTTGTGTGGGGTCATTTACTGCACTATTATAACTTGATATTACTTGTGAACCTCTGCTATCTCTGTAAAAACAAAACAAAAAAATCTTGCTTTTTCCCACTCTTCTGAGAGTTAAAAGTTCAGTTACAGGCTTGCTGTTCCTGAACTGTTTGAAAGTTTCTGTGAGGCCATTTTTGCTTGGGCTGAAGGAGGGTCTCTCTGTTGATCAGTGGCAGTGACTAACATTGAGCAGCTTCCTGCCCCGAGAGGTGGTTACTGACTTGAAACTGTAGTTTTATTGGCCACTAGGGGTCATTTCCATAACTCCTTCATCTTCCTCTCTTAAAACCTAGTTACCTTGTGGTTTGGGTGTCTTTTCAGGCTTGTTGGCTGTTGGTGAAGCACACTCCAAGAGAAAAAAATGCTGAGAGAAGAAGGAGCCACTTTTGAGATTTTAAGTATTTTTTCTCTGTTTATTTGCTAAGTTTTTCTGCATAGCTGCCTAGCTTGAGCATTTTCTGGCTTGTTAAACTTGATTTCTGTATTAGTAGCTGTATTTAGAGCACAACCAAAAGCTGTTTGCTGAATTTCCTGTTTGCACTTAATTTTAAATAGTTTTTTCTTAAAACTTGCATATTTTCTGTCCTTGACCTAGCACTCTTGTGTGGGGTCATTTACTGCACTGTTATAACTTGATATTACTTGTGAACCTCTGCTATCTCTGTAAAACAAAACAAAAAAAAAATCTTGCTTTTTTCCCACTTTTCTGAGAGTTAAAAAAGTTCAGTTACAGGCTTGCTGTTCCTGAACTGTTTGAAAGTTTCTGTGAGGCCATTTTTGCTTGGGCTGAAGGAGGGTCTCTCTGTTGATCAGTGGCAGTGACTAACATTGAGCAGCTTCCATGCCCCCCGGAGAGGTGGTTACTGACTTGAAACTGTAGTTTTATTGTCCCTTTTGGGTCTATTCCTGCTCCTTTCCAGCCCCTGCTATCAAGCACGCTTTAATGTGCTTTAGCGTGATTTAGCGCGGAGTTGCCACTAGAGCAGCATCGGGCAGCGCCGGTTAAACAAGGTTAAACTCTTTCTGGCTCCAGAAAGTCTGTTCTTCAATTTTTCCCTTAGAACTGCTCTGTTAGGAACCTAAACAGTTTACACCTACACTAAAAAGTGCAGCACTTGTTCCAAATAGCTTTTTCTTCTCAAAAAGCTCAGCACTTGTCTTATAAGCATATCCCTTGTCTTATAAGCATTCTCTTTGCAGGTCAGGCACTCCTATATTATACAAATCTCTCACTAGCAAAACCCCCCAGGGTGCCCACTTCCTGCTAAGCCCATTACTTTTCTGTCTCCTACCAACTCATAATTCTTTCTAGCATGTCGAAGGGTCAGATGCTGGCGTCCTCTCCTGCCCAGTTGGTGAATCTGGGAATTCTGAGACAATGTTACAATTGCCTCATGTACACGGACAACCCTCTCCTCCTCCCACGTAACGCTAACACTTGTGAGAGATGCAGCTATTTAGCCAGACTGGAGGCTGAGCTCTCTCAACTCAGGACTGGCAAGACCAGGCAGGAGGAGAAGGCAACTACACACACCACAATACCAGTCTCACATAACTCAACCACACCACTGAATCAAACATATAAACACACTAAAACATACTCGAGGCTCTGAGTAAAATTTACCTAAACAGCAGAGGCCTCCAAAGCAGACACCCAAGCAACTGCAAACTCAATACACCACACAAACAACACATAAACAACAAAATCAGTGTGCAAAGCAGTCACTGCCCTTAAGGCCAAATACAACACCAAACATACTTGTCATAGGTGACTCCATAGTCAGACACACTGGCGTCCGCTCACCAGACTGAGTAAGGAGAAGGTCACAGTAAGCTGCCTGTCGGGCGCTAGAATCCGCCACATAATGCAAGCACTCAGGTCTCTCAACAGCAGGTACAAGTACGACTCAGTCATTGTCCACACTGGTGTCAACGACCTGAGGCGTACCTCCTTGGACTACATGAAAAGAGACATTGAGGAGCTCTCTGATTATGTAGCCCAGGCAGGTATGACCCTGACCTTGAGCAGTATCCTACCTTCACCTAGAATGATGCCACAATACAGTGATAAGATGATCAGCTTTAATAATTGGCTTAAATTCTGGTGTCATTCAAAGTGGATCCAATGTCTGTCTGCCTGGGATGACATGCTGGACAAGCCACACTGCTTCGCAAGGGACGGCTTGCACCTGTCACCCTAGGCTTCGGATATTGGCAAAGGCTCTTGCCACCCCCATAGTGCCTTTTTTAGCCAAGGCTCAAATTCTAAACCTACCACCCTAGAACACAAAAAAGGAAAAAAACTAAGGGTAATGCTGCTCAATGCCAGAAGTCTCAATCTCAAGATGCACGCACTCGAGGCCCTTCTCAGTATGGAGAACATCGATGTCTGTGCAGTGACAGAAACCTGGTTCAAGGCTCCAGAGAGCACCCCAGCACTATCAGGTTTCACCTCATATCATGCGTTCCGGCCCCAAAATCCGGACAACACCAAGAAAGGAGGGGGGTGTCCATATTCATAAAGGACACCCACACCTCAAGGTTGGTGGCAACGCACGATGCATCGGAGACCATCCAGGTGCAATTAACCATAGGCAAGACTGCTCTGCAATTTGTAGCATGTTACAGGCCACCCTCTCAAACTCAGGAACCTCACATGGCTTTCCTGAAAACATTGGAGGGGATAAATGTATCTCCAAACACCATCATACTAGGTGACTTCAACTACCCTAATATAGACTGGGAACACTACTCAAGCCCAAACACTCTAGCCCAAAGGTTCCTGGAGTTCATAAACTCAAATGCCATGGAACAACTAGTCACCATCCCCACAAGAGGAGAAAACATACTTGATCTCATCATCACGAACATGGGATCAAAATGTTCAACACCGGAAGTATACCCCTCACTGGTGAGATCAGATCATAAACTAATCTGGCTGGAGGTCCTGAGCGCGCCCCCACCTGAAATAAACAAAGACCACAGTGAAAAACTTCTCAAAAGCCGACTTCACACTTCTGAAAACTAGTGTGGTCTCCTTTAACGCCCCTGAGCCAGTGGTAAACATTACTCAAACCACTGAATCACTTACAAATGCCTTCTACCAGCACCTACAGGACTGCATGGATCAGGCAATCCCAAACAAAACTAAGACTCTTTGTACCAAAGGCAAGCGTCCAGTCTGGTGGACCCCAGCCATAAACAAGCTCTACAACAAAAGGAGGAAGCTACTACAAGATAGAGCAAAATCCTTGAAAGGTAAGACACCTTTGATCATTATAAGTAAAAACTAAGAGCTCTCATAAAATCATCCAAGGCAAATTTTGAGAGAAAAATCGCCAAGGACTCAAAAGACAATCATAAGGCCTTTTTAGCTATGTTAGAAACCTAGGAGGAAACTCCCAGATATGCTCAGAATTAGTTCAAAATGATGTGAAGATTACTGAACCTACACACATTGCCAACATACTGGCCGACAGGTTCAGTGCAAACTTCTCCCCTCCCCAAAGGAGAGATATCTATACCAGAGGATTGTAGCCCCCAAACATCTCCAACGCCCAGGTGAGAACTGCTCTCTCCAAGGCAAAAACACAGCATCCATGGGACGGATGGTGTCCCGGCTGTGTGCACCACGAACTCACGGAGGAATTAAACCCGCAGTTACGACAGCTGTTTCATCTTACCCTCACCTCAGGATACGTACCCAAGGAATGGCGCATGGCGACTGTGGTCCCACTTCACAAGGGCGGTGCCTCCACCGACCCTGGAAATTACCGTCCCATTAGCTTGACAAGCCTTATCTGCAAAGCCATGGAGAGGATCATAATGGAACTCATAAATAAAGACATAGGGAACTTGCAGACTTTGGATCCAACCCGGTTTGGCTTTGTCAAAGGCAGATCATGCCTTTTAAACTTGGTTGACTTTTCGAGACAGGCACCAAGGCCATTGATGAGGAAAGGCAGTCCATACAGCCTACCTTGACCTGGCAAAGGCCTTCGACACAATACCCCACTCAGGTATCATCGAAAAACTCATCAGCTTGAATGTAAACCAATACATCACAAGATGGGTTGCAAACTGGCTAAGTGA
This sequence comes from Protopterus annectens, assembly GCF_019279795.1. NCBI lineage: Eukaryota > Metazoa > Chordata > Ceratodontiformes > Protopteridae > Protopterus > Protopterus annectens. The sequence continues at coordinate 1,891,801,050 of NC_056725.1, forward strand.
CAGAACACACAGGGTCAGAGTTGCTGGAGCCATGTCAGACTCAAAGCCTGTCACAAGTGGTGTCCCACAGGGCTCAGTCCTGGGTCCACTCTTGTTCGGCATCTACTTTTCTGAAGTACAAGCAAGCATGGGAGGGTTATGGCTGACAAAGTTTTCAGATGACTGCAAACTGGGCGCCATAGTCGAAAACACATCTGACACAGATATCCTTCAGAAGGGCCTCACAGAGACGGATAACTGGTGCCAGAGCCATGGCCTAAAGTTAAATGCCAAGAAATGCATAGTCATACCCTTCGGGAAAAACAAGGTTACCCATAGCTACCATATAGGTGGCACTCCACTGAGCACAGAAGAAGTCATCAGGGATCTAGGGACCCAGGTTGACAGTAGCCTGTCGTTTGACACTCATGTTGCTAAAGTAGTTAGGAAAACCTTCTACATTGCCCACCTGATCATGAAGGGATTCACATCTAGATCAAGGGAGGTCATCGTCCCCCTGTACTCATCACTCATTAGACCTATGATTGAGTACAATGCCCCATTCGGAATATATCTGACCCGACACCTGCAGCAGCTGGAAAGGCCCCAAAAGTTCCTCACCAAAAGGATAAAGGGTCTCAAAAATATGTCTTATGCTGCCCGACTGAAAGAACTCCAGCTCTATTCAGTCTCATACCGCTTGCTCAGAGGTGACCTGTGCCTGAGATATAAGGCCATGTCAAACCCAGATTTGATGAATATGCTTCACCTCAAAAAATCTAGATCCCTCAGAACCACAAGGGCGGGAGACTTAAACCTTGACACGGTTATTAATAGAACGTGCTGGAGGGACAGATTCATCACCCAGAGACTCCCTATGCTGTGGAACAAAATCCCGGTACATGTGAGGCAAAGCACCTCGCTGGCCTTGTTCAAGAGGAATCTTGACCAATGGATGGGAGATCACAGATATACCCCAGGGATTACTTCAGTGTCACTGCTTGACAGAGGCACAGCAAAATAATAGGCATAGTTTTCTTCAAACTAATGGGGTGGCGAAAGCCAAATAACTATGGGTTAGGCTTATAAATGCCCTTGGGCAGATAGCCTAGTATGAACCTATGAACCTATGAACCTATGTTTTACAGATATAATTTCAAACTCTTCAGAGATTAATAGTGTTTATAAAACAGAACCAGTCCAAGGACCATATTCTCATCTTGCCAATACTTACCCTCATAGGACACCTACTGCTACCAGAAGGGCTAAACAAGTTAAGCCTAGGATAAGTGTACAGGCACCTATCCAATCATCAAGGTTTGCCTAAACTGGGTATCACTCTGATTTATATGTGATGCAAAATTATTACAGAGATGGGGGAAGCATTCACTAATAAATCTGTCCCTCCAACATGTCTTCTTTATTTTTAATGGGGATTAAAGATTTTCATTTGAATGCTTGTGGAGCCATTTGTTTTGTGGAGGTGTACAACAACAAGAAGGTTTCAGTCATTAGCACCATGGAATGCCAGACATAAATCAACATACAAGTGTCTATGAGAGACAGAGTATGGGGATAAAGCGTTAAGCCTGTGTTTGTACCTGAGGGGCTTTAGTCCTGTGACCTTTTTAGTGAAGAACCTCTGGGTTCATTCCAACTGTGTGATGTGTCTGTGTAAAGTAATAAGAGTTCATTTTGGTCTGGATGAGGTAGCTTTAATAAACTGGGCTAGATAGAAAGATTTTCTGACTACTCTTTTTAAATGGCGGTCACAGGATAGAGAGTGGTCTGCAAAACTGATGAAATCTCTGGTGATCCTATCAATATGGAGTGGAGTACTCTATACTGCAGCATGCTGCTGACTAAAGGTTACAATGCTCCACTTCTTTGTATTTAATTTAAGGTTGTTTCTAATACATCACTGATTTGTATGGTTTAGTCCTTGCCGTAATAATGCAGAATCAAATGCTAAGCAAACAATAATCCACTTGCAATGAACTATAAATATACTTATCCAAACGTTGACCTTTATTTGTTAAAAAATGTAAGCGCTTTCACTAATGCTTCTTCAGACCATTAACATTCAAATGCTTTACTTAATTCATTATATATACAACACGTGAATGACCTCTAATCAAGCTCTTTAAAGGGCTATGAACTCATAAAAGTATGCATTTCTCTACATCCACCATAGTAAACCATTTAAAAATATATTCAGCTTACATTCGCTACAACATTAGGCCACTTATTAACTAAAGTAGCCCGTTATAAGTTGTTATTTAAATATAGCTTAATTCCGCTGATATTCTTGTATGATATAAATTATTTACATTTACAATATATAGGTTACAATGGGCTACAATGTTAGACTACTTGTTAACTAAAGTAGCCCGTTATGAGTTGTTATTTGAATGTAACTTAATTGCCGTTGATTCGTATATATGCTTGTATAATATGAATTATTTACATTTATGATATGTAGATTGCAATAAATAGCTATATAAATTCATACTGTTACAGCCAAAAATAATTGCATCAAACCTGTGCATCTTGTAATGTGTAAAAAATATATCCCGATATCTGAATACATTCATCATATATAAAGATAAAAGCACTTAAAAGCATTTAATAAAGATTCCCATGAAGCACGACGCTTCAAGAGAAATACGCTTTGAGCCTTCAAAGACGGTCTATCTATTAGTACTGAAAATGATACATTACAAAAAATCAATCATGTACATACCGTCTAATTAATTTCTACTATCTACTGCCACTCAGAATTAGCGACCATAGACGTCAGCAGTCACGTGTTGTATATATAATGAATTAAGTAAAGCATTTGAATGTTAACGGTCTGAAGAAGCATTAGTGAAAGCGCTTACCATTTTTTAACAAATAAAGGTCAACGTTTGGATTTTTATACTTCATCTGCTTTATTTACTTGCGTATTTTTGTGGACTTTTCATGGTAGTAACTTTTCAAGCCTTTGGTTACCTCTCAGCATCGTTTATTGGATTATTTATTGGATTTCTTATCTGCAGAGAGGTATTTACACCGTTGGGAACAACATTTTTACTGTTTAGTTTTATAAATATACTTAACTACAGGTCCGGGTTACTGATTTTGATACACAAAGAAGATGCCAAACAGAATGGGTACTGGTACTGATATCTGAAGAGCTACCTCTAGCTTCAGTGACTTTCGTGAAGGATTTTACTAATTCAGTAGACATGATCACTCTTTGAGAACACCGTATTGTTGTGGGTCTAGGACAGTAAATTTCTTTTTATTTCAGATATTGTGAAGTCATATATAATATGTTCTGTGGCTCTGCAAATTAGATTTGTTAGGCTGGTGGGTCTATAATATGAGGTGTGGCACCTTTATTAGTGAAATAATAATAGCCATTTTCCATACTTCAGAAATTTATCTTGTAGTTTTACTTATGCTAAACAGTTTTAGCGAGGGTTCAGACAGGGCATGTTTGGCACTGTTGATTAAGCAGGCAGGTATATAGTCAAGACCTAAAGAGGTGGTATTTTTTAGCTTTAAAGAATGTAGCTAGGACATGCACCATAATAATTGTGTGTGTGTGTGGGGGCTTGGGAATGTGTGGAACTTCAATGACCATTCCTGGTGTGAAGTTATCACTAAATTTATCGGCAAGTATGATAGCAATATGTTTAGGGGTGAAGTGTGTAATGCCATTAAGAACTCACAGCATTTCTGTGTCTTCTTTCTAAATCATCTGATGTAGTTAAAGAAGGATTTATGACTGTTCTTTGATCTTCCTTATGGCAATTTACAGATTTTTGATAGTGTCCTTAATGTGGGTAGGTTATTATTTATTATACAGCTTAATTCATTTTTTTTTTCGTCTTCTTTTTTATTATAGAGCTTATTCTGTCATTCCACCAAGGTGGTTTATTTTCCGGATAAATATGATTCTGATTGGGACCAAATGGTTTATGCCATTTGTTAGATGAGAGTAAAATTCATTAGCATAAATGACAAATGAGGCTACATGAGTCTTGGGGAATCTACCTAGACATAATTCAATCTCTGACAAATATTGATACTCTCCACAGTTTCCAGCAAGTCTGAACATCTGACAGAGGTAGTACTGTCTTTATAATGAAACCTAGTAGACAAGTAGACACAGACTACTGTGCAATAGTCTTCCTTATCAAGGAAACAGTGGAAACCTTGTACCTAATAGGTTTCAGTGCTGGGTAACTAGTTTCTTTGCACTTAGCTACTAATGGATTGCTTACATTCTGTATTTGTCTCTGCTATTGCACTGTTTTGCATTTTTACTGATCCTAATGGATCCTAATGGGTTGAGTGCTATTTCACTTTTCCGTCCTTTCACTTATACAACTTTGCTTTATTGTTTACTTATTATTTGTTTATTTACTTGCATTTGTTTACTGAGAAAGTCCAAATGGGTCATGCAAGACCCATTTTCAGTGGAGGCCTGAGAAGAAAAGATTAAAAAAGTATAAAACTTCATAAGGCATATAGACTAACCAAATAGCAGTTGTATACAGATAATAGCATATCAAGTTGAATACATATACAATATTTACAATTGTGGAAATACTTAAGCAGTATAAACAACTGTAATAATAAACAGTATTTACAATTGTAATTATAAAGCAAGAATCATCAAACCTAAAGAGCTATTGAAGCCAAAGTTAGTACAATCAAAAGGGTAAAAAGGTCAAACAGATCTTTTTACCCTTTAGTTTGGAAGTTTTGTGGACTAGTTTGCAGTTACCTTTATGTTATGGACATCAAGCTTGATTTTAAGCTTTGTGCTTCTAAAGTATGATTAAAACATTCTACTTCATGGGTTCATAGGTTGGTACTAGGCTATCGGCCCTAGTGCCTATACAAGCCTAGCCATAACAATTCCCTGGATATTCCTTCCCACAATATTTACTTCCCTGAACCCCTGTCTTGCAGGGGGACTGATGTGATGCCCGGGGTGAATTTCCTATCTCCCATCCAATCGTCAAGGCTACTTTTGAAGAGGGCCAAGGAGGCACTCTGCTTGACATGAATAAGCAGTCTATTCCAGAGTATGGGGAGTCTCTGGGTCAGGAACCTATCCCTCCAGCATGTTTTTTTCATTGTGTACTATAGTAATGAACTCAGAAAAAGGCAGAACATGGCATGTCGACAGCTAGTAGACCACCAGTAAAGACCTAACAAAGTAAAAGTAAAAAAAAGTAATTTATTAAATATTTAAATGAAAACAGATTTTTTTGTGAGATATGATGGCTTGCAAGAAGGTATAATGGTTAATTGTCTGGACATTTCTTTAGAAGGTTTTAATAGTGGCAATATGAAAACCAGGATATACAGGAAGTTTGAACAACCCAATTAAATGCTACATGCTTCGAGATGTCACCCTGCATATACCCTGGTATCTATTCCCTATGGCGAAATTTTAAAAATTAGTAGATTATGTAGTGATGCACGAGTGTGAATTGGAAGCAATTAAAGCAACAACTATGTTTCTGAACAGGGGATATTAAACAAATTTAGTTAGGGATAGTTATAATAAAATAATGAAAAATAATAGCAATGCTGTAGGTTCCATAAGAGGCAATAATAACAAGAAAGTAATTAAATATTCTGCTTCAGAAAAAAATATTTTTTATGTTTCAAAATATACTCTGTTTTCAGTTAAACAGGAAACAAAATGCTTAAGGATTATTGAAACATAGTGAGAAGAGAGGTTGCTCCCCTTAGGGATGTTAAATTAAGATTTTCTTACCAGAGGGGATGCAACCTCAAAGATTTTTTGATGCATGGGACCTTTAAGAAACCCTTGGAAAATAGAACAAAAGAAATTGGAATTATAGGTACCAAACCCTGTAGAAGTTGTACCATTTGTAGATATGTAGTGGAAACTTTCAATACAATTAATAGAACATTTTCAGGTATAAGGCATTTTTACATGTAAAAGTGTTGGTATCTTTTATGCTCTCAAGTGTCCCTGCTGAAATAGTTATATAAGAGAAAGTAAAAGGAGTTTAGGGGAAAGAATTAAGGAACACATTAGGGATGTTCAAAATAATAAAGTAGTTAGCCCAATAGCAGAACATTTTTATAAGGTGCACCAAGGAGATGTAAATGATTTACAAGTGACAGTTTTAGAGCAAATTAAATTATTTTTTTTTATGTGAAGATAGTGTCAAGTATTTTTTGAGAAAGAAATAATCAATTTTTATATTAAAATATAATACACTCCAACCAAAGGGTATGAATAAGGAGTATAACTGGAAAAGTTTTATATAAAGTGTATATTTTTTAAGATAAATTTTTTTTACCTATAATTGATCACATTATTGAATAATTGTTTTATTAATTGAATGATTGCTTGCACTGTTTTTGTACAAAAGAAGTTCATTTAAGAGGTGAATTTACTCTGTAAAGGCTATTTTTAGCCAAAGCGCTAAGAGATTTGATTTGGTGGGCAAATAAACATTTTTTTTTTGCTTTGGAGGTGTACTGGTTCCTGTTTTTTCTTGGTAGATAAAAGTAAAAAAAAGTCATGCTCATTCAGAAGCCATGTAGCTGAAACATTGCTCTGTACTTAAGGGCTCATTTACATATATCCCATTGGTCTCCACTACAGTAGGTTCAGTGTATTATACAGTGACAGTGAAGACTCTTGCTTTTACTCTTAATGTTAAACCACTGCTTGCTGTCTTTTCTTTTAACAGACTGTTTTCATTCTCAACTTTGCTTGCCACCAACCTATTTTTGGCTCACATTTACATATACATATATAAAGAAAGAGAATTTGACTAAATCTATATTTCAAGCTACTGCTTTTAAATACAGTACCATTTTTGCTAGCATGCTCCTATTTAATATTAGCTACTTCATCTTTATCAATTCATTACTTTAATTTGTCACATAGTTTTGCTACCCTAACTTATAAACCAAACGGTACCACTACTACTAGCGGCACCTTCTTCTAAGTTACCCCCACACTTAAAAAACCATCACACCAGCTGTAACTCTTACTCTCAATATTTAACTAACCCTATCACTACCACTTTAGGCATTTATTGTTAAACTTCATATTTCTTCCTAGTTAACCATTGACAAAAACAATCCCCATGCCTCCTTTAACCCTTTGTGGTAGCCATACAAATTTAACCAACTTGTTTCAACCCCTACACTTAGCAGGACACTTAATTTATCTAAATCTACCAATTGTTTATCACCATGGAGCTGCAAGCTGATACTACCTCTTATCCAACCAAGCTGTTGGCACTAGACATTCTGAGGCAGTGTAGGAACTGCCTCATCCTCAGTGACAGCCAGCTACTTCTCTAGATTCTTCTAACTCTATCTGTGAGAGATGCATCCACTTAACTACCCCTCTAAGGACTGGAAAACATACACTGCCTCAAACTCACAGGCACAATTCCTGGGCTTTATTAACACAAATGCCCTTGACCAGGTAATGCGCATACCCATTATAGGTACAAATTACTGCACCTGGAACGCACCAGTATGGGAGTGTACACCCTCCACTTCACATCCTCACTGGTGAGGTAGGACCACAAAGCTGTATCTTTCAAAATAAAACTCAGCTATGCAACCCCAGCAAACCCTGTAACAGTTAGGAACTATTCCAAAGCAAACTAAATCCTATTAAGTGATAGTCTGCCGAAATTCAATACCCCTCCCACAAGATCATAGCAACCTATATTTCATTATTTACAGAGACTCTTTACTACCATGTAAATGGCTATACTGAAGCTACTGTACCTACTAGAAGTCAGCTCAAAACAAACTCTAAAAACAAACCACACTGGTGGAATCCTAACTTTAGTAGGTTATATAACAAAAAGAAAAAACAGTCATGGCTAAAATCAGGAAGAGCAACTCCATGATGATAGGAGTTCTCTAATTAAACCATACAGGAAATAAGAAGACTAAATAAGTTCAACAAGGTCAATTACAAGGTCAAGGTAGCCTCACAGGCTAAAGACAACCACCAGGTCTTCTGCAGGTATGTCCAAAACCTCAAAGACAGCATACACCATTGTGCTGAACTGGTGGTCAATGGTGCCACATTCACTGAGCACAGCAAAATAGCAAATTTGCTGGCAGATAAATTCAGCTCAAACTTCACTCCCACTCCCCTCTGCCTTCCTGTGAAATATGTACTAGCATTATGCCCCCAGCTAGTAAAAGGGTGAAAGTCCTGGTGGTGCCCACTAAGGCCAAAAACACAGCCTCAGTGGGTCCCAACAATATACTGAGATGCCTCCTAAATAGTCTGAAACATGATCTATCAGTACCACTTGTTCAACTATAGCATCAAAACAAGCTTTGTACCATGAAAATAGAGGACTGCAATGGTTATCCCACTTCACAAGGTGGACCATCAACAGACCCCAGAAACTACAGACCTATTAGCCTGACTAGTCTAATATGCAAAGCCATGGAACAAATTATCATGGAAATGATCAACAAAGACTTAGGCAACTTTCAGACACTGGGCCTAACCCTAGTTTGGCTTTGTCAAGAGAAGATCATGTCTACTAAACCAGTGGACTTCTTTGAGAAGGTCACCAAGGCAATGAATAAGGGGAAAATGGTACATACCCTCCACCTAGACCTGGCTAAGGCATTCAATACAATACCTCACCAGGGTATAGTTGACAAACTCACCAAACTGAGCACAAACTCCTACATAACTCACTGAATTAGTAGCTGGTCACAGATAGGGCACAGGATGTTAGGCTTGATGATATCACCTCCATTAAGAGACCGGTCACTAGCTGGGTAACTCTGGGCTCCATGCTGGGACGGCTCCTATTTCAAATCCACTCCACAGAAGTAAAGGCTAATTTCAAGGCCCTTTGGTTGACCATGTTCACTGATGACTGCAAACTGAGAGTGGTCATAGATTCCCGCAAGACAGAAATATCTTACAAGAGGATTTAACACAGACAAATGACTTGTGCCAAAGCCGTGGACTAAAAGTCAATGCCAAAAAATGCATCATGGTGCCTTTTGCGAAAACTGGCACACAAGCTAATTAGTCCTTTGAAAAGGAACCCTTAAGAGGTGACCCAGTAGTCAGGGATATGGGAATAAATGTAGACAGTAATATGGCCTTTAACCAACATGTGGACAAGGTAGTAAGAAAATCATTCTATGTTGCCACTTTATTTGGCCCTTGTCAGACTCATTAGGTATAATACCCCATTGGTATGTACCTGATCAGGCATGTGCAACAGCTGGAATGTCCACAAAAGTTCCTTACCAGGGGAATCCAGGGTATAAACGCACTATCCTATATGGCTCACTGTAATGCCCTAGCTTTGTACTTGGTCTCCTACACGTTATCTATGCCTGGTGTACAAGCCATCCTCGATTCAGCTCTGATGGACCTTTTGCACATCTGCAAAATGAACAGCATCAGATCCACTTGATCCAAGGATTTAAATTTGTGACATAAATAAGAGGATCCTCATGCTCTGGAACAGGCTCCCCATCCAAGTGAAAAAGAGTCCATCCCTAATCCTATTTAAGTGTAACCTTGAGCAATGGATGAGAAACTAGAAATTCGTCCCAGGTCTTGCCTTCATATCTCTTACAGACAGAGGCAGACAGTAATGCCCAAACTAACATACCCACCCCACATAACCTCTGGAAACTTCTTAACTATCATACCCCTTCCTAATAAATACCCATGATACATAGGGACACAGCTGGGTTGGATAGCACAGGTAGACTTATAAAGGCCCCGGAGGTCATTAGTTTAGCATATACCTATTGACCTAAACAAAAAGTAACAAAGTTTAAAATCAAGAACGTGCAATTATCCTTAAAATTAATACTTATCTTATATTGTTTGTTTTATAAAACAAAGTTGAATATTAAAATTCTAAATTTATGTTAAATCTAAAAGTGGAACATACTCAAAAATGTACTTTTTTAATTACTTACATTAAAATGAGATAAAATAGGTCTCAAAATACATTTTGACTGATTCGAAGAACCCTTAAGGGGTTACACAGTTTCACTACCAGTTAGTAACAGTATTCAGAAGGCTTAATAATACAAGCATTATCCTTCTTGAGTATAAAATACAAGTAAAAAACACTTCAGGAAATAAAACCTGGTCCTAATGTTGTAAGAGATCAAAAAGGGCCTTATAGGAAACAATAAAAATATTAACTGACTAAAATTCCTAAGTGAGATTGGTAACTATTACTACCTCGTCCTATATTACATGTTGTACTATGTAGGTACCCTGTTTAGATTGTTTGACTTAACGTCACTTTAAATATTAACAATTTCAAATCAGGAGTCCCAAACTTATGTTAATATGTTATCTTTCCAGATTTTTTAACCTCAGGATACATTTGATCGAAGTAATTTCATTAATTCCTGGGTAATGGTTTGCATTTGTTTTTAACTGCCACACTAGTTCCTTTCTCTCTAATTTTAATGGTTCATACTTCCCTCTAGGGTCTTTGCCTATTTGGTCAATAGCTTTGAATTTAAAGCTATGACCTTCATTTTCATAACAGTGATAAGTATTAATTTTAAGGATAATTGCACGTTCTTGATTTTAAAATTTGTAAGGGTAAAGGAAGTATGCGTAGCTCTGTTAATTATAATTTATGCTAACAGTCTCTTTTAAGAAAATGGTGATTATTAAATTGATTGATTAAACAATTAAACAAGTCCTTTATTTAAAAGGCTTGGTAGACTGCTATGCATTTGTTTTCTTCTGAAGAAGTCGCAGTATTTATAGCGACGAAAAGTGTATTAGTATGTGTGCGCTTAAAGGAATTTTTTACAACTTTAATAAAACTGGAATACCGCTAAAGAAGGAAAGTCTCAGTGGCAACTTGGTTCTTTTTCGTTGATCAAATATGCTGTCTTTTTTTCTGTGTGAGATCACTGTACAGTGAGAATCTGTGAATTTCCCCTTCTCCAACTGTAATGCGATCTCAGATTTGGTATATATAATTTGCAGGGTATGCAGGGTAAGGGGGGGTGTCCCCCATAAAAAAGCAATGATTTTCTTTTATGTTTTATTTTCAATAAGCTGTTTATCAACAAGTTGTAGTTGATTCTGAGCCCCCAAGCCCTTCTGTGTTTGAGGGAAGCCTTCTAGCTTGTTTTTTTTTCTTATAACTAGCCAATTTTCTAGTTTCAGCACTCAGATCTGTTTCTTTGATCTCAGCACTTGTTCAGATAATTTTTTTTTTTTTATCTGTTTTACTGTACTTGTGTTTCTACCTACTTCATTTTACTTTTGCATCATCTTAAAAATACTCAATTGTATTTATTACTGCTTGGTGTAACTCATTCTAAGCCTTTTGGTTTAAACACTTGGGCTTTGGACCAGTTGTTTTGCACTGAGAGGGTTTGTGGTCTGCACTGTTGTGGCAGAACAGGTAGCTTACATCCTTCTAGGTTGGGAACTGCTGATTGAGGGCTCAGTGTCTGTTATTCTAAAAGTGTATTAATTCTGGTTTAAGCACTTGGACTTTCAGGCCAGTTATTTTACATTAAGAGGGTTCGTGGTCTGCACTCTTGTGGGAGGAGAGGCTGGACTCTGCCCTTCTGAGCTGGGAATTTCTGGTTAAAGGCTTATAGTGCATGCATATCTGAACTGCTTCTTACCGAAGTTGGTGCGCCTTGTTTGCTGTGGCATAGACTGGATTCGGGCCTGCTGGATCTAGCTTTGTTTGTGTAACTTGAGCACTAATCCAGACATTCTCTAAAGTATTCAATTGTATTTATTACTGCTTGGTTGTAACTTGATTAAAGTGTAGCTATCATTCTAAGTCTTTTGGATTAAGCACTTGGGCTTCAGACCAGTTGTTTTACATTAGGAAGGTTTGTGGCAAGCACTGTGGTGGCAGGACAGGTAGCTTTCATCCTTCTAAGTTGGGAACTGCTGACTGAGAGCCCAGTGTCCAAGGGTATTAGTTCTGGTTTAGGCACTTGGGCTTCAGGCCAGTTATTTTACATTAAGAAGGTTCGTGGTCTGCACTCTTGTGGGAGAAGAGGCTGGACTCTGCCCTTCTGAGCTGGGAATTTCTGGTTAAAGGTTTATAGTGCCTGAATATTTGAACTGTATCTTACTGAAATTGGTACACCTTGTTTGCTCTAGCATAGACTAGATCCAGGCCTGCTGAATCTAGCTTTGTTTATATGCTTGTTGTTTGCTTGCTTGTTATTTCCCTGGAAGCTAATTCCACCTAATAAGCGGCTCCTCAGCGCTTCTGTGGATCACTAGTGATATCTGCATTGCTTACTGTACTAGTTCCTTGTTTCACTTGAAAGAAAGTTACTATTTGTCGTTTTTGCATTTAGTTACTTGTAACACATTGCACTCAAGTTACCTGGCACTTGCTCACTAAAGCAATTATATAAGTCAGCACTAAAAATTAAAAGCACTACACCCTCACTCCCCACTGGCCCTTGTTTTCAATTATTAAGGAATTCCCAATATTATTCTAGCAGGTCCAAAGGTCAGTTGTCAATCTCCTCTCCGGTCCAGCTGGTGAATCTGGGAATCTTGAGGCAATGTTATAACTGCCTCATGTACACAGACAACACTCTCCTCCTCCCACATAACACAAATACTTGCGAGAGATGCAGCTATTTAGCCAAACTGGAGGCTGAGCTCTCTCAACTCAGGACTGGCAAGACCAGACAGGAGGAGAAGGCAACTACACACACCACAAAACCAGCCTCACATAATGCTACCACACCACTGAATCAAACACATAAACACACAAAGACATACTTGGAGGCTCTGAGTAAAAATTTACCTAAACAGCAGAGGCCTCCAAAGCAGACACCTAAACAACTGCTACCTCAAGACACCCCACAAGCAACACATAAACCACAAAAGCAGTGTGCAAAGCAAAACCACAAACAGTATTGGACCAAACCGAATAAACCTTTAAACAACGAACAAAGTATCAGCAGCCAACAAACTTGAAGGAATCCACACAGCCAGATAAATATTTAGCGCTTTCTTTCACTTTTTATTTTCAACGTGAACTTCTTCAGAAAAAACGGGAGATCTCCCCTACTCCCGTTTTATATCAAATGACAGGAAATGATGTATATGTGTAAGTTTCTAAGTAATTTACATATACTTTTTGATAAATATTAGTAATCAAAACTGCAATTTCAAATTTAACAGACATACATACATATGTATCTTTAAAATTGAAACACACATTTGTAAATGGTATCTCTTGATAAAAAATTATTGATTAAAAAACTTTCTATGAACTAGTTACTTATTTTCAGACCTCTGCACAATGTTATAAAATAATATGATGATGATGAATTGTGAAAAGAAATATAATAACATGTAATAACATGTATATTTATGTTTAGATAATTTTTAACTTTAAAAATAACAAATTAACTGATACATGAACAATTATACCTTTCATCATAAATGTAAATCCATTATTATATTTAGTACTTTCTCATACAGATATTTCAAATTGAAAGGTGAATATCTTTACTTCATCTAAACCAGAATGGGATCTGATAAAATGTTAATACATATACATGCAGATGTCTTATGTACAAATACATGTATATGCATGTAATTGTTTGTTTACTTATTTTCCATTCATACCTATATCATGTAAAATAGTTAAATCTACTACACAATTTAATCTAACATGATAATCTGTATTTATAGAACTAAGATATTAAAAAGTTATTATTTTATATGTTATATATGATAACTGTAATTGATTACCACTGTGTCAAGAAACATTTTATATTTATTGCTTCATTCAAACCCGGAGGTTCATCCGCTCCTAAATACAACTGCCATAGTGTCTCTTTTTGTTCTAACTTTAATATCTTAGTTCTATAAATACAGATTATCATGTTAGATTAAATTGTGTAGTAGACGAACTATTTTACATGATATAGGTATGAATGGAAAATAAGTAAACAAACAATTACATGCATATACATGTATTTGTACATAAGACATCTGCATGTATATGTATTAACATTTTATCAGATCCCATTCTGGTTTAGATGAAGTAAAGATATTCACCTTTCAATTTGAAATATCTGTATGAGAAAGTACTAAATATAATAATGGATTTACATTTTTGATGAAAGGTATAATTGTTCATGTATCAGTTAATTTGTTATTTTTAAAGTTAAAAATTATCTAAACATAAATATACATGTTATTACATGTTATTATATTTCTTTTCACAATTCATCATCATCATATTATTTTATAACATTGTGCAGAGAGGTCTGAAAATAAGTAACTAGTTCATAGAAAGTTTTTTAATCAATAATTTTTTATCAAGAGATACCATTTACAAATGTGTGTTTCAATTTTAAAGATACATATGTATGTATGTCTGTTAAATTTGAAATTGCAGAGTTTTGATTACTAATATTTATCAAAAAGTATATGTAAATTACTTAGAAACTTACAAATATACATCATTTCCTGTCATTTGATATAAAACGGGAGTAGGGGAGATCTCCCGTTTTTTCTGAAGAAGTTCACGTTAAAAATAAAAAGTGAAAGAAAGCGCTAAATATTTATCTGGCTGTGTGGATTCCTTCAAGTTTGTTGGCTGCTGATACTTTGTTCGTTGTTTAAAGGTTTATTCGGTTTGGTCCGATACTGTTTGTGGTTTTCGTGTTTTCCATTCAGTGGTTACTTCAAACAAACAAGGATGGCCGCAGAAGCTTCCTCCCAGGATATGTTACTTGATGTATCTATTCATCTGACGCCGGGCACGGACGGAGCTGATAGAGCTGAAGAGCGGAAGCAGTCCAAGGGGCCTGAGCAGGACTTAATTGAAACTATCACAGAAATTGTGTTAAGTTTTTTGAAAGGCAAATTACCTTCAAATGAAAGCGAGCAAGTGAATAACAGGGTAATCACCACTCTAGGCAGTGAACGAAGGTCAGAAGTATTATTAGAGAAAAATAAGAACACCAACGTTCCGACATTTACGAACGGAGATGAAACTGGTGATAGAATTCAATCTGATTACACTGGTAACATCTGGGGATATATTTCTAAAGAATACGACAACCCATTTACTGAAGTTAAAAATTCAACGATGGTAAAATCAGTAAGTAACAACAATAATAATTTGCAGACCTGTAAAAAGCTTATATTTGACTTAGAAAGGATAGTTTCTAGGCACACTACGTTACGCCTAGAAATTCAATATTTAAATGAATGCATTTTACGAAGTATAGTACCCCAGGGACTCAGAACTGCTAAATTTCCGAACTGTGTGAGTCCTGGGGACGAACTTTGTAATGCATTGATTAAGTTGTATAATGATACGGGTGTTGCTATGATGCGCATTTTGGTAGCGCATTATGAGACTGAATTGCGCCAAATAACTGAGGAAATCAAAATTTTAGATGATAAAATCAAACACTTTAGTTGTTTCTCACAGCTTGTTTCTTTATATAACAGTATTGAAGCCAAAACCAACAGGTTTTGGGCAACGGTCATTGTAAGAAAGCAGAAGAAAATGCAAAGGGATATTGCTTCTTATGGTGCCAATGAAGCATATATTTGTTCTTACAACGAAACAAAAAATGAAAACAGTACTTCAAAGAATGATTGTTTAACTTCCACAAATATTTTGGGCAAGGAGTCAGTAACTAGTTCCTTGAACAGTAACCAGTTGTCTTCGTCAACTTCTTTGGCCACAACTAAGGCACACATTGGTGGCCAAAAGGAAGCGGAAAGTAATAACAGACAACTAATAGAAAATGTTGAAGTTTCTGACAACACGGAGGCTTTTGCCTCAACTAGCTTTGCTGAAATTGTCAGTTCCAATTCTAATACTAACCAAAGGAGTGTTCCTTTTCACCCACACGGCACACAGGCCAAGAGGACTACCAAGTGGTTCAACTCCACTCAATACAAGGGGAAGTCCAAAGGGAAGAACAGAAAGAGGTGGTGATTTCACCGCCAGGAGACAATGACTTTTTCATCACTATTGTCAACTATAGTGACTTTCTTTTATCAGAATCTTGTGAAAATGTTTTGAGAAAAGGTTTCAATTTTATTCCGTCTAACAAAATCAAAATAGGTAATTTGTTGGTTGATTTCAGACTTTTCATGCGCAAATTGAATTTAAAATACATTTTAAAGGATGTGGCTATAAATAATTTAGAGCAAATAAGGTACTAAGAAAACCAAGTACTTTTAACCCCTCTTTAGTAAATACACTTCAGGTATTTCAAAAAATCTGTGAAAAAGAATTTAGAGAAATGGACAGTAATGATATACATGATAATTTAACAGCAACAGAACGTGATGCTTTGTTTCATTTATCCCATACCTCTGATATTAGAGTCATGAAAGCAGACAAGGGGAGAAAGATCGTGGTCATGAACAAAATGGACTACGACAAATCCATTACATCACTGTTTAATGACACTAAAAATTATTTAAAAGTTAACACAGAATTTATCTTGAATAGTCACAGGAGGGTTAATACACAATTGTTTGACATGATGTGTCAGGAAGAAATAGATAATTTAGACTATGACTTTATGTTGATAGAACAACCAAGGATAGTTAATTTCTTTGGTATTCCAAAGTTACAGTATAATAATGAGGATTTAACATTCAGGCCCATAGTGTCAGCGAAACATTCAAAAACTGAGAATATTTCAATATGGTTGGATAATATTTTGAATCCAATAGCACAAAAAGCTGAATATTTCATAAGGGATTCCTGGCATCTACTGGAAAGCCTAAGACAAGGAAAATTCAAACTTGATGAAGCAAATTTTGCAACTCTTGATGTTAAGAGCTTATACACTTCTATAAATCAGGAGGTGGGAATAGACTATTTGAGGAATTTTCTTACACGTAATACAGATTTGGGAAACTCAAAAATCAACACTGTATGTTCCCTAATGGAAATAGTACTAGATAATAACTTTTTCAAATTTGAAAATAATACGTACAAACAAATATCTGGAGTGGCAATGGGGGCTAGGGTAGCCCCAGCATTTGCAAACATTGTCATGTCAAATTGGGAACAAGAACACCTTAGAAAGCACCCAAATTTTGGTAAAGCTAGCTTCTATGGTAGGTACATAGATGATTTGTTTTTCCTATGGGTAGGGGACAAAATTGAGTTTGATAGTATGGTGGATGACCTAAACAAGACAACAAGTTTTTTGTCATTTAAACATAGTGGTTATGGGAGGTCAATTAACTATCTTGACATATGTTTATACATGGACCTAACAGAAAATATCTTACACAGTAAAATATATAGAAAACCATGTTTTACCAATCAATACCTACACAAAGATAGCCTTCATCCAATACACATGAAGAAAAATGTCATCAAAGGCCAAATGATCAGGCTAAGTAGGCTAACATCAGAAGATAAAATTTATTATGAGGAATTACTGTTGTTAAGAAACTTGTTTTTGGAAAGAGGTTACAAAAGACAATGGGTAAAGAGGTTAGAAAAAGAAGTAAGAAAACTTAGAGATGTTATAGCCAAACCAATTTTGATCACCACTAACACCAAAGTAATGCAAGAAACTTCAATTGAAATTACAGAAAAAAGGAGAGATGGAAGTGATTTTCACATCGCCTTCCCTCTTCCAATATCTAATGAAATGGGGTTCATTAGAGAAATTATAGAAAAAAACTGGAGGATAATTCTTGGTAACAGATATCTTATGTCTTGTATAGGGTTAAAACCAAATTTTACATACAAAAATGTGATCAATATAAAAAATATTTTAGAATACAACAACAATGTAAGAAAGGTACCTACAAGAGAAATCAGTAATAAGAAAGGAACGTTTGCGTGTAAAGACTGCAGACAATGTTGTTACGTTAGTAACACCTCTTTTGTGACATTGAAACATTTAAACGAAACATTTTGGGCACAGAAGTATTTTAACTGTCACAGTGATCACGTGGTATATATTGCAACCTGTGTGACATGTGACAGTTATTATATAGGTAAAACTAAGAGGGTGTTAAAACGTAGGATTTACGAGCACACTTTAGCAATCAAAAATAAAGATAAAAATAATTCCCTAGCAAGACATTCCCAGTTATGCTCAGATTTCAAAAAGTTAGAATTTTTTGTTCTAGATTTTGTCGAGAAGGGCTTACTATTAGGAGACATAAATAACAAGTTAGAACAAAAAGAGACACTATGGCAGTTGTATTTAGGAGCGGATGAACCTCCGGGTTTGAATGAAGCAATAAATATAAAATGTTTCTTGACACAGAGGTAATCAATTACAGTTATCATATATAACATATAAAATAATAACTTTTTAATATCTTAGTTCTATAAATACAGATTATCATGTTAGATTAAATTGTGTAGTAGACGAACTATTTTACATGATATAGGTATGAATGGAAAATAAGTAAACAAACAATTACATGCATATACATGTATTTGTACATAAGACATCTGCATGTATATGTATTAACATTTTATCAGATCCCATTCTGGTTTAGATGAAGTAAAGATATTCACCTTTCAATTTGAAATATCTGTATGAGAAAGTACAAAATATAATAATGGATTTACATTTATGATGAAAGGTATAATTGTTCATGTATCAGTTAATTTTTTATTTTTAAAGTTAAAAATTATCTAAACATAAATATACATGTTATTACATGTTATTATATTTCTTTTCACAATTCATCATCATCATATTATTTTATAACATTGTGCAGAGAGGTCTGAAAATAAGTAACTAGTTCATAGAAAGTTTTTTAATCAATAATTTTTTATCAAGAGATACCATTACAAATGTGTGTTTCAATTTTAAAGATACATATGTATGTATGTCTGTTAAATTTGAAATTGCAGAGTTTTGATTACTAATATTTATCAAAAATTACTTAGAAACTTACAAATATACATAATTTCCTGTCATTTGATATAAAACGGGAGTAGGGGAGATCTCCCGTTTTTTCTGAAGAAGTTCACGTTAAAAATAAAAAGTGAAAGAAAGCGCTAAATATTTATCTGGCTGTGTGGATTCCTTCAAGTTTGTTGGCTGCTGATACTTTGTTCGTTGTTCAGTGTGCAAAGCAGTCACAGCCCTTAAGGCCAAATACAACACCAAACATACTTGTCATAGGTGACTTCATAGTCAGACACACTGACGTCCCACTCACCAGGCTGAACAAGGAGAGGGTCACAGTAAGCTGCCTATCGGGCGCTAGAATCTGCCACATAACACAAGCACTCTGGTCACTCCACGGCAAGTACAAATATGACACAGTCATTGTCCATGCTGGTGTGAACGACCTGAGACGTACCTCCCTGGACTACATGAAAAGAGACATAGAGGAGCTCTCTGATTATGTAGCCCAGGCAGGTATGACCCTGACCCTGAGCAGTATCCTTCCTTCACCAAGAATGATGCCACAATATAGAGACAAGATGATCAGCTTTAACAATTGGCTTAATGTCTGGTGTCATTCAAAGGGGATCCAGTGTCTGTCTGCCTGGGATGACATGCTTGACAAGCCACGCTGCTTCGCAAGGGACGGCTTGCACCTGTCACCCCTGGGATTCCGGATATTGGCTAAGGCTCTTGCCACCCTCATAGTGCCTTTTTTAGGCAAGGCTCAAATTCTAAACCTACCACCCTAGAAAACAAAAATGGGAAGAAACTGAGGGTAATGCTGCTCAATGCCAGAAGTCTAAATTTCAAAATGCACGCACTCGAGGCCCTTCTCAGTTTGGAGAACATCGATGTCTGTGCTGTAACTGAAACCTGGTTCAAGGCTCCTGAGAGCACCCCGGCACTATTAGGTTTTACCTCATATCATGCGTTCCGCCCCAAAACCCGGACCACACCACAAAAGGAGGGGTGTATCCATATTCATAAAGGATACCCACACCTCCAGGTTGGTGGCAACGCGAAGCTTCGGAAACCATCCAGGTGCAACTAACCATAGGCAAAACTGCTCTACAAATTGTAGCATGCTACAGGCCACCCTCTCAAACTCAGGAACCCCACACAGCCTTCCTGAAGACACTGGAGGGTATAAATGTATCTCCAAACACCATCATATTGGGTGACTTCAACTACCCGAATATAGACTGGGAACATTACTCAAGCCCTAACTTTCTAGCCCAACGGTTCCTGGAGTTCATAAATTCAAATGCCATGGAACAACTAGTTACTGTTCCTACGAGAGGAGAAAATATACTAGATCTCATTATCACAAACATGGGGACAAAATGCTCCACAATCGAAGTATATCCCTCATTGGTGAGATCTGATCATAAACTAATCTCACTGGAAATCCACATCCCGCCCCCACCCCAAACAAAAGACCACAGTGAAGAACTTCTAAAGCAAACTTCACACTACTCAAGACTGGTGTGGTATCCTTCAAGGCCCCTGAGCCAGTGGAAACCACAACCAAAACTGGAAGCCCTTACAAATGCCTTCTATGAACACCTCCAGGACTGCATGGATCAGGCAATCCCAAATAAAACCAAGACTCTTTCCACAAAGGGCAAACATCCAGTCTGGTGGACCCCAGCCATTAACAAACTTTACAATAAGAGGAGAAAGCTATTACATGATAGAACAAAATCCATAAAAGGGAAGTCACCCCTGATCATTATTAGTAAAAAAATATGAGCACTCATAAAATCAACTAAGGCCAATTTTGAGAGAAAATTGCCATGGATTCAAAGGACAATCATAAGGCCTTTTTCAGCTATGTTAGGAACCTGGGTGGAAACTCCCAGATATGCTCAGAATTAGTCCAAAATGATACAAAAATCACTGAACCCACAGACATTGCCAACATACTGGCAGACAGGTTCCCCTAAAGGAGAGATAACTATCCCAGCAGAGTGTAGCCTCCCAGACATCTCAAATGCGCAGGTGAAAGCTGCTCTCTCTAAAGCTAAAAACACAGCATCAATGGAACCGGATGGTGTCCCTGGCTGTGTGCTACACGAGCTAAATGAGGAATTAAACCTGCACATAAGGCGGCTGTTTAATCTCAGCCTTACCACAGGATACGTGCCCAAAGAGTGGCGTACGGCAGCTGTGGTCCCACTCCACAAAAGCGGTGCCTCTATGGGCCCTGGTAATTACCGCCCCATAAGCTTAACAAGTCTAGTCTGCAAAGCTATGGAGAGGATCATAATGGAGCTCATAAACAAAGATATAGGTGACTTGCAGACATTGGACCCGACCCAGTTTTGCTTCGTCAAGGGCAGATCATGCCTTTTGAACTTGGTCGACTTCTTCGAAACAGTCACCAAGGCCATTGATGAGGGAAAGGCAGTCCATACAGCCTACCTTGATCTTGCAAAGGTTTTGACACAATACCCCACTCGGGTATTGTAGAAAAACTTACCAGCTTAAATGTAAACCCATATGTCACAAGATGGGTTGCAAACTGGCTTAAGGACAGAACCCACAGGGTTAGAGTTGCTGGCGCTATGTCAGACTCCAAGCCGGTCACAAGTGGTGTCCCACAGGGCTCGGTCCTTGGCCCCTATTGTTCGCATCTACTTCTCAGAAGTACAGGCCAACATGGGAGGACTTTGGCTGACAAAGTTTGCAGACGACTGCAAACTGGGCCATAGTGGAAAGTGCATCGGACACGGATATCCTTCAGAAGGACTCACGAAAACAGATAGCTGGTGCCAGAGCCATGGCCTGAATTATTGTTTGGAAAAGTTTCAGATTTATTATAGTCATAAGTTGTGCTTCGTAGAGAATAGGTAACCCCAAGCTACTCATTTTTTGGTGGCGGTCAAGTCTAAGCACAGAAGAGGTTATCAGGGATGGGGACCCAATTTGATCTTTAGTGGCCTTTCTGATAAACATAGGATATCCAAATTGCTAAAGTGGTTAGAAAGACCTTCTACATTAACCTGAGCTACTGTCAAAGAATTGGTATAGGTGATAGAGTGATGTAGAAGGAGTTTTGTCATATTTTTGAAGCTATTAGTGTTTGTGTAATGTGGGCCATTAGGGTGAATATCCAGCATGCAACAATTGGAGAGTTTGAAATAATGGAGCTGGAAAGATTAATTTTTATTTAAGGGGTGATAAGTAGTTACAAGAGTGAAAGGTATGGGGAGGAATAATGTACATTTTTTAGGGGGTGTGAGAAGAAGAAGATATAAGAGAAAATCAAGTACTTTTAGTATGTTTATTCCTGATTGGTTGGGGTGTGTTCACTGGCGGGTATAAGTGTAGGGACTGCTAGGGGCCGGGTGGGTTGCAGGGGCAGGAGGTAGGGGCTGAGCCATGTCAAGAGGGCAGTGTGGACATGCTCAACCTCCAAAATCCCTGAGAAATTCACCAGGTAGAGTACTGGGGTGTGAGAAAGTGTAGCCACAGGTTTGTATGCTGATAGGAAGGTGGTCAGGGTGAGAAAGGAGAGTAGTAGGAATGTGCCAAGGGTGCAAGTAAGGAGTATAGGCAAGACTGAAAGCTGGGGCAGAGAGAAGGCAAGCTGAGAACAGATGTAAATAAGTTTGGGGGTCTGCTGGAGGGAAAAGGGAGATCACTCAGGAGACCAGTAGTCTGGTGGAATAAAAGCAGAGAAGGAGTTAAGTGAGTATTTGAAGGAAAACAGTGCAAGACAGAAAAGAAATTTTGAGGTATGGCTGCTGGCAAACCTGTCTGAGAGGCCAAGCAGGGTCTCTTCAAGCAATTAGACAACAGTTTATGTGTACCAGTGTCAATACATACTTTCACTAACTGCAAAGTGTGTCTTGGAAGCTGTTTAGAGGTTTTCTTTACTTTGCCCTATTTTTCAGTGGTGTCCAAATGGGAGATGGCAGGTATTTGGTGCAAAGAGGTAGTAAGGTTTGCAGCACAAAAACAAAAATAGAAGTTTCATACACTTTACAATAGCAAGCAGTAATAGTACATAGTAATCATTAATCAATACAATGCAAATAAACAGTGGACTAAATTTCTATAAGGTTGGATAAAGAGCTACAATATAAGGGAAAAACACTTTTGATATAAGTTGACAAAATTATATTGCTATTTGAAAAATTGCTAGCATAGGTATTGGAAGAATCACTGTATCATACTGTTGCACACTATACAGGTCTTGGACAGAAAATACTGAGACTGTTTAAAAGTATATATATATATATATATATATATATATACACAGTGGATATAAAAAGTGTACATACCCCTGTGATATAAAATAATGAAACCACAATAAATAAATTCAAAACTTTTTCCACCTTTAATGTGACCTATAACATGCATAATTCAATTGAAAAACAAACAAATCTGTTAGGGGAAAAATATAAAAAAAAACGTACAATAAGCTGGTCATATAAGTGTGTGCACCCTTCAACTAATACTTCGTTGAAGCATCTTCTGATTAAATTACAGTATTCAGTCTTCTTGGGTGGGTGTCTGTCAGCATGGTACATCTTGACTCGGCAATATTTGCCCACTCTTCCTTGAAAAAGTGCTCCATATCTGTCTGATTGCAAGGGCATCTCTTGTGCACAGCCCTCTTGAGGTCATCCCACAAATGTTCTATTGGATTTAGGTCTGGACTCTGGCTGGGCCATTCCAAAACGTTAATGTTCTTCTGGTGAAGTCATTATTTTGTTGATTTGGATGTATGCTTAGGGTCATCGTCGTATTGAAAGGTGAAATTCCTCTTCATCTTCACCTTTCTAGCTGACACCTGAAGGTTTTGGGCCAAAAGTGACTGATAGTTGGAAATGTTCATAATTCCCTCCCACCTTGACTAAAGCCCAAGTTCCAGCTGAAGAAAAGCAACCCCAAAGCGTGATACTGCCACCACCATGCTTCACTGTGGGGATGGAGTTCTTTTGGTGAAGTGAAGTATTGTTTTTGCACCAAACATACCTTTTGGAATTGTGGCCAAAAAGTTCAGCCTTGGTCTCATCAGACCATAACACATTTTCCCACATGCTTTTGGGAGACGATGTATTGTTTTGCAAATTTTAGCTGGGCCTGGAAAAGGAAAAGGCTTCCATCTTGCAACCCTACCCCATAGTCCAGATAAATGGAGAATATGGGAGATTGTTGTCACATGTAGTACACAACGAGTACTTGCCAGAAATTCCTGCAGCTCCTTCACTGTTTTTGTAGCGCTCCTGGCAGCCTCCTTGACCAGATTTTGTCTTGTCTTTTCATCAGTTTTGGAGGGACATCCAGTTCTTTGCAACCTCACTGTTGTCCCATATTTTCTCCACTTTTTGATGACTGTCTTCACTGTGTTTCATGGTATATCCAGTGCTGTGGAAATTTTTTGTACCCTTCTTCTGACTGATACCTTTCAACAATGAGATCCTTTTGATGCTTTATAAACTCTCTGAGAACCATGGCTTTTGCTGTAGCAGGCAACTGAGTAAATGTCAGGAAAACCCTACTAGGACAGCTGAAATTTATTTGGGGTTAATTAGAGTCTCTTAATTGATGGCAGGTATGTACCCAAGAAGACTGAATGTAGTAATTACATCAAAAGGTGCTTCAACAACGTATTAGTTTAAGAGTGTGCACACTTATGCAACCAGCTTATTATACGTTTTTTATTTTTATATTTTCCCCTAACAGATTTGTTCATTTTAAAATTGAATTGTACAGGTTATAGGTCACATTAAAGGTGGGAAAAGTTTTGAAATGATTTATTGTGGTCTCATTTTTTGATATCACAAAAACATGGCATTTTAACAGGGGTGTGTACACTTTTATATCCACTGTATATACTGACATCCCCACTCTGGACTAGTAATCAAGGAGTCTGAATCCTCACCACTGGCAATGGAGAGGGACGTTCACTTAGAACAAAAATGGATACCCATAGTACTTCCAGAAGCAGCTCCCTGCATCAAGTACAATTTCTCTTAAGAGCACACAGGGAACACACAAAGTCTGGAGTATGGATTTCTCTATTTGTCTCCCTCCGGCTCCCCAATAAGACTCTCCACTGGCACAGACAATTAGAGTTGAGACCTCAGCTGATTGTCCAAGCCAAGTTCTCTAGCACCCTCTCTGCAGTACCCTGTTACACCCCTTCTAATCCCAGGCCAATAAAAGTTCTGCGTATTATGTCTCTTGGTATGCTTTATGCCCATATGACCCACAAAAGAAATGTCATGGGCTATGGTTAGAGTCACATTGTAGGCTCTAGGCATTAACAACTGCTGTATTACCTCACCCTCTAGACCCCCCTCAGGGTCCACTCTCTATACAGTAACCCTTTGTTCCAATATACAGACTCCCCTTTTCCTTGAGAATCAGGCACCTCCCTAGCTACCTCCTTCAAGCCTCTCAGTGTAGGGTCCGAGTGCTAAGTCAGCCTCAACTCTATCTTTATAACTCTCCCAGCTCCCCTTCCACAGAAAGTCTGGTATTCTCTGACAGTGATGCCTCACTGTCAGCCTGAGTACTACCACTCACCTCTGCCCTTGCAATCACCCTGTCCAAGGGAACACCTGTACCTGCCAGCAGCTGGAGCTCACCTTTAGGCTTACTGCTACAGGGTAGCTTCCTCCCTGAAATAGCCACCCCACCAGCCATGGCTTCAGGTGTGGTGTCTATCTGGGTCTCCCTTAGGCTACTAGCCCCACATGCCTGTCTCCAACTGCATGCACACAAAGTACTGCATTATCAAGTCATTCCCTATCAGGCCATCCATGGGGATATCTTCAAATGCACAAACTTGTTTGCTTCTATTTCCACCCTCCCAGTCAAGGTGAACCCTCGCCAAAGGCATTTGGAATGGGGTCCCTCCTAAAGCTCTGATTGGAGTGGAATGCCCAAGCAAGCAAGCAAGTACTGCTCCTCTTTAACCACTGCAGGCCAAACAATGGTTATGTTAAAGGCTGTGTCTCTTTTAGCAGGGTTTGTTTTCCATCCACTAAGATAGGATATAACCTCTTGTGATAGTTTGGTTCCCCTGTTGTCTCCAGACAACTTACCACTGGCATGCTGTTATTTCCACTTGCTAGTTCCCCCACCCTTTGTTCCCCACCTTGCCTCCATGGACGCCTATATGCTACATGGCCCCACTGGTTACATTTAAAATAATTAACCCTTGATCCTGGCTGTGTACCTGAACTAGTGGCTTCCTCTGCTGCTGGTGGACTTTGTTGGGGTGGTTTAGGCTGCCCACCATGGGTTCCCTTATATTCATGTGCAGCACTGGGTATCCCTTTCCTGTGCAGTGATGCCCTGCTTGCTAAGTACAGATCCCATGTTTTCCCCAGCTCATCTGCAGAGTTACATTATCAGTCTGCCAACCAGATTCTCATGTCCTCAGGCAAAGTGCTAAAGGCTTGTTCTCTCACCAAATGGTCTGCCAGCCCTTCAAAAGTGGTGATCTGACATCCACTCACCCACCTATGAAAATAAGTACTTCACTTAGCAGCATAATCTCACACACACTTTCATCTGCCTTGCATCTATGTCACAAAACTTTTTTTTCTGTAAGCTTCAGGTGTTAATTTAAAACATTCTAGTAAACATTTATTTACTTTATCATAGTTTAAACAATCAGTATATCAGACAATTTAGAAACAGCAGTTACAGATTTACCATGGAGTAAGGGGGTCAGGAACTGTATCCAGAGCCCTTGGTCAAAATTATACTGTTTACATACTCTTTCAAATATATGAATAAAACTATCAAAAATATCACCATCTGTAAACAGTGGAAGAAATTCACTGACCGTTATTGCTTCTGGGGTTCAGTTATTCCTTTCCCTATTACCTCCATGACCCTGGCAAAGAGTCACCATCTCCCACTCATGTTGATGCTGCTTCTCATTTTCTTTAGCCTCCAAGCACTGCAGTCTTTCTGCTGATTCTAATTGCCAATGTTTGGCCTCCAGTTCAAGTCTCTTTAATTCCAGATGGATTTTTACGTCCTGTGAGGAAAAGGTTAACTGTCCTGTTTCTGACGGCAGTAAACTCCCATCACCAGACAAGTTATCCTCCTGATTGTTGGGCTGAGCTGTGACTAAGGCTGAAATCACTTCCTCTTTGGTCAGGGTGGTATGCACCAGTCCTTCTGCTTTACACACCTTAGCCAACTGGTTCTTTGTCAGCTTGCCATAATCCTCTGCTGACATCTTTGCCTGCTTTCCTTGACTAAACTAAACCAACAAAAAATACATGAAAACTGTTGTGAAAATAAGATTCTAAATGTTTACCTTGTGACTGTTTGAGAGTACATCCATCTCTAGTAACAACTGCCTACAGACTACAGAAGTTCAATTAATATCCACATCACTGCTCACCAATATGCGACGTCTCCACTCTGAGCCAGTAATCAAGGAGCCTGAATTCTCATCACTGGCACTGGAGAGGGACATTCACTTGGGACAAAAATGGATACTCCCAGTATTTCCAGATGCTGCGCTCTGCATCAAGCACAATTTCCCTTAGGAGCACACAGGGAACACACTCAGTCTAGGTCTGGATTTCTCTATTTATCTCCCTCCAGGTCTCCAATAAGAGTCCCAAGTGGCACAGACAGAGCTGAGACCTCAGCTGAGTTTCCAAGCCAAGTTTTCCAGCACCCTCTCAGTGAAACCAGTGCTTCATGTCCCTGCCCTAAACAGCTGACACACACACACACACACACACACACACACACACACACACACACACACACACACACACACACACACACACACACACACACACACACACACACCACAAAACACAAAACACCTGGGAAAAGCTGGCACATATTTAATAGCTGTGCCACCTTTTTCCCAGACTATAAGGTAGTTACACTTCCACCAGACACTCCAAAGCCAGCTACTCTAAGGCTCTTGCAAGGGTACCCAATTAAACTGAGTGAAATTAATATTAATACAAATGGTAGTTTGACCAACAGCAAGGCTTTCAGGAGTGGCCAGAGCTGTCACCAAATATATATAGGAGCTCTCAGAAATTAAAATATTCTCTAAAAGACCAGCCACAATGAAAATTTTAAATATATTTAATTACAAATAAGAAAAGAACCTGGAAGTCCTAAATATCTATTTATAGTAAACACTAGAGTTTCAATCACAGGAAATATTAAAATAACACAGACAAAGATATTCACATAGATACAGAAAAACAGTACTTAACTAATCTGACTATATTTTCCTGACTGATCTAAAGACTTACTATTCCCTGGTCACTTACTAGAGCAAGGCAAGATGAAGTAGGTTAGGAGTCCTTCCTTGTCAGGTTCCAAGAACAGAGTGCAATGAGACTTCAGCCTCACCTAGTAGTAAAATATAATTTTTAGTGCTGGTTTACAAAATGACATCACATACATCTGGTCATCTGACTTCTGGTTCCCATTCCACCCCCTTTGGCTAGAAGATGTCATAATTTAGCACATATGTGTCAATATTACACACAAACACTCACACACACACACACACACACACACACACACACACACACACACACACACACACACACACACAGAGAGAGTCTTGCAAAGATCTGCTGCAGCTCCTGGAAGTCATACAATTTCAAACTGCTATCCTTCCAGAGCAGCAATTAGTTCACTGCTAAAGACAATACAGAAGGCTTCCTAATGCTTCTTTTTTCAGGCATTCTGTTTATGTCTGCAATCAGAACTGTAAGATACAATCTTTATGACCTAAATTAAGTAATTTAATTTTTTACTATTTTTTCAAAGTTAACTGAAGCTGAGATTAACCTCTTCTCTTTCAGTATTCTCTATTACAATGTATACATTTAATTGGTTACAATACAGTACAGCCTGACATACAAGTATATTTCTTTTCTGTCCAGCAGGGCACACTGTTGATACATTTTTAACATAAGCAACTTTACAACTACATTTTTCAACATAAGCATCTGTACAAATCAGTTCAATATACAAATGGCATATAATTGTTTACAAAATTCCAGCTAACTGTGCTGGCATATGTTACACATCCAATGCCCTACTTTTCCTGGCATAGCTGGCAATATCCCACATTGTCTCTCACACACACACACACACACACACACACACACACACACACACACACACACACACACACACACACACACACACACACACACACACACATACACATATATATATATATATATATATATATATATATGTGTGTGTGTGTGTGTGTGTGTGTGTGTGTGTGTGTTTAGAATAAAAACAGACCCACTGGATTGGGTGGTCACGACAGTGCCAAAACTATCTAGTATTTTATTATATCTTAGCCATGGGAAACTGTTATTTTTTTCATGCTGATGTAGCAATTAAAGTTCATATACACACTTTGTATGCTACTAGAGGACTCTGGTTGCTTCTAAAGAATTTAAATCAAAGGGAAAAAGGAACAGACATCCCAGTAACTGTAAAACAGACATTTTTTTCCTCAAAAAACTCAAATGGTGGCAATGAGTCTCAATGCAGTAAAGACGGTAATGTTTTAATGCAGTACAGATATAAATTACAAACTAAGACGCACATGTCTTAGGTTTTAGGTATCTGCCTCAGTTCCAGTTTGAGTGCAAAAATTGCTGATGAGCATACTTATCACAGGACTATATGCAACTGTCCTGTTCAGATAAGTATGCTCTTGTGGGCTACACAGCAACACACCTTTTCAGCCAAATATGCTGATGTAGGAAGCAATGAATTAATATATTTAATCTTACTGAGGAGCACCAAATTGATTTAACTATCATTAAAGACAAATACAAGCAGTACTGTAAGCCTGACAAGATTTTGCCATATAGCCACCATTTATTTTTCACTAGAAACCATGTTCATAGGTCTATTCATGCATATGTGACTAAATTAAGATAAAGACATAGCAACTGTTGAGAGAACTGTTTGTGTCATTAAAAATAAAGTAAGAAGTGAAATACTGTCAGTCTCTATCAACAATAATGAAGCCATGACTGTGTATAGGACAGCAAAAATAAGTATTCATATGGAAGAGTTTGTTTAAAATCGGAATGTCTGTTAAATTACAATTAAACAAACAATTTCTCAACACTAAGCAGAATAATATTGTTGAGACAATGTAGAATACAACAAAAACTTCAGATACTACAATGCATGAGGCTGATGATGTAGCTATAAATTAAAATGTGTTCAGCTCAGTAATTATCATTTTGTTTGAGGTGGGCCTAACATCATGATAAGAAGCCATGTATAGCACTCAAAAGATAATTAGGTGATGTCGGCTATTGGATCACTTTTCTCAGGTCTGGAAGTCCAAGCAAAAGGGGTAAATGCAAATAAACATAATAACTCTTCTGCCATTGACTTGAACAAATTCCTGCCTGACCCACAAAAGTCTAAAGAGTTGTTAGTGAATATAGTTGGTATGTATATTTAGGCTATATGCACTGTTACTTCACTGAATGCAGAAACTACTGTAAAAATCACAGAACTGAAAAACTATCAATAAATTGTAGATTTATTTCATTTAAGTTTGTTACTAAAGTGGAATGCAGCTTGACAGTGGTGAAGAATGCAATATCATAACTGAAAGTGAATTCAAGAAACTGGGCTTGAGGGGTTCACTGCCAGAGAATAAAATTAGAAGTTATGTACCTACCATAACGTTCCATGTTAGTTGTCTTCTTCTCGCCTTCTTTCTTGCTGGATGGGTTCGGAGCCGATCCTCGGCTCCGACTCGGCCACTCTAAAAGCTCGAGAGCTAGTTTCACTGGCTCGAGGCTCCCCTATATCCCACAATGCTAGGCGGTAACTTCCTCAGATCTCGTTTGAAAGCTAATACCAGCAGTAAATTTCCATAAGGAACAAAGAAACTCTTCTAGGTCTGTCCTGGCTAGGGGGAAGGAGGGTGGGACGCAAGAAAGAAGGCAAGAAGAAGACAACTAACATGGAACGTTATGGTAGGTACATAACTTCTAAATGTTAAGTTGTCAATCTCGCCTTCATCCTTGCTGGATGGGACCGCGTCCCTAGCACCTTGTCCC
The DNA here is from genome assembly GCF_019279795.1 of Protopterus annectens. Classification (NCBI taxonomy): domain Eukaryota; kingdom Metazoa; phylum Chordata; order Ceratodontiformes; family Protopteridae; genus Protopterus; species Protopterus annectens. Next base: position 1,891,832,066 of record NC_056725.1, read on the forward strand.
GGGTGGCCTATCGGAACAGACTCTTGAGTACAGTGGAACCAAAGTTGGCCCGGTCTCTAGAGGCCAGATCCAACTTATAATGAGAAATGAAGGTATGGGGAGAAGCCCAAGTAGCTGCAGAACAAATCGAATCAATAGGCAGCCTATCTTGGAAAGCTACCGAGGTGGCTAAAGCTCTAGTTGAATGAGCCCTGGGTTTGGATGGCAATCGTTGATGTCTGATTTCATACACTAGGGTAATCAACGAAGTGAGCCATCTAGAGAGAGAGACTTTAGAGACTGGAAGGCCTATTCTACCTTCTGTATAAGAAACAAACAGTTGGTCAGATTTCCTGAATTGTTTGGTCCTATCTAGATAGTACCTAAGCTGGCGGTGAATATCTAAACTGTGCAACTTTTGTTCTGACCTATTAGAATAATTTGGGAAGAACACAGGAAGCTCAATGGTTTGATTCAAATTTGCCAATGAAGCTACTTTGGGCAAAAAGGATGGGTTAGTACGCAAGGAAACCCTGTCTTTATGAAATACCAGATAAGGGGGTCGACTACACAGAGCATGAAGTTCAGAGACTCTTCTAGCTGAGGTGATAACTACTAAAAAGAGTGTCTTCCAGGAAAGTAATTTCATAGAACATGAAGCCGCAGGTTCAAAGGGGGGAAGAATTAAGGATGCCAGAACCAAGTTGAGATCCCATAGGGGAGGAGGATCTTTGATGGGTGGTTTGAGTAGAAAAACTCCTTTTAAAAAGGCTTTGCAGAGTTTGTGAGACATGATAGAGGACTCTGAGACTCCAGCATGAAAGTTCGAAATTGCAGCCAATTGAACTCTAATGGTAGAGGGGGACGAACCTGCATGGTAAAGTTCAGCTAGAAAGTCTAGAACTGTTTGGATAGAAGCAGTGAAAGGATCTATGTTCTTTGACTGCGCCCAAAAGGAAAAACGTTTCCACTTGCTATGATAAATCTTCCGAGTGGAAGATTTATGAGAGGCAATCAAGATATCTCTAACTGAGTGAGATATCAACGGAAGCCTGGCTAAGGTCGGAATTGGAGGAACCAAGCTGTGAGGTTCAGAGAGGGCAGGGAGTGGTGCAACTGACCCGACTGATGGGTCAAAAGGTCTGGAACTGGGTCCAGATGCCAAGGTTGTTCCAACAGATAACGGTGGAGAAAGGGGAACCAAATTTGTCGAGGCCAGTAAGGGGCAATGAGGATCATAGAAGCTTTCTGAGCGATGGCTTTCTGTATCAGCTGGGATATCAGTGGGAAGGGGGGGAAGGCATAGAGAAGTCCCCGGGGCCAAACGTGCACTAGAGCGTCTCTGCTGGGATGGCTTGGTTGGGGAAAGAGGGTGAAAAAATCGTCGCACTTGCTGTTTTGGGGAGTAGCAAAAAGGTCGCAGCAAGGCCTGCCCCGCTTTCGAAACACTTTCTCCAACACTGAGTTGTTCAGAGACCACTCGTGAGGCATGAGAATAGCTCTGCTCAATTTGTCCGCAATCACATTGGACTTCCCGGGAATGTGCGTTGCTAACAGAAATCGCTGAGAAGAGATCGGCCATTGCCATAGTCTGAGTGCCTCTCGACATAGGGGGTAAGACCTGGTTCTGCCTTGTTTGTTGATGTACCACACTACAGACATGTTGTCTGTTTGAATTGCTATAGTTCCTATGGGAAGAGAGTCTTGTAGGGCTTGCAACGCTAGGAGCACTGCTCTCATCTCTAGAACGTTTATGTGCAAGTGGCACTCGAATGGTTGCCACATGCCCTGGACTGTCCTGCCCTGGAAATGCCTCCCCCCCCACCCGATCAGGGAGGCATCCGTTGTCACTGTAGCAACCGGAGTGGGAGGGACAAAAGGTCTCCCTAGGAGGAGCTGAGGGGATGAGATCCACCAAGAGAGATGACTCTTGCACGATTGAGTTATCCGAATAGGATGGGACATTGGAAGACTCTGATAAGACCATTGTGTGAAGAGCATCCATTGTAAAATCCTCATGTGGAAGCGGGCTAATGGTAGGAGAGGGATGGCCGCAGCCATAATTCCCAAGACTTTCAGGATCTGTCTGGCCTTGACTTTGTTGTTCTGTAAAAGGAGAAAAACCTATTTGTGAATGTCTGCTATCCTCTGCTCTGTGAGTCTGGCTGACATCTTGACTGTGTCTAGATTAGCGCCTATGAAAGTAATAACACGACAAGGCGACAAGACAGACTTTTCGTAGTTTATTGAGATGCCTAGTGCCTGACATGTGCGAAAGGTGTAGTCTCTGGCGAGGAGTAAGAGATGCCTGGTGGGGGCTGTAAGGAGCCAGTCATCTAAATAAGGAAACACCTGGAATCCTTGACGTCTCAGATGAGAAGCTACCACTGCCATGCATTTGGTGAACACTCGGGGGGGCTGTAGTGAGACCAAAGGGCAGGGCTCTGAATTGAAAATGACTGGTTCCCAGCCTGAAGCGGAGAAATCTCCTGGAGCGTTGATTCATTTTGATGTGATAGTACGCATCCTGGAGATCTATAGAGCACATCCAGCTGTCCCGTTCCAAAAGGGGAAGAATGGACTGCAGCGTGACCATCCGGAACTTTGTTTTCTTGACAAACTTGTTCAAGTTGCTGGGTCTCCAGTCCCCTGTTTTCTTTGGAACCAAAAAGAATTTGGAGTAGGTTCCGGATCCTACCTGGTCTGCTGGTACTGGTTGAATGGCTCTTTTTGTGAGCAGCTTTGAAATTTCTAATGTTGCTTGTTCCCTTTGACTGGGTGGAACGTCTGGAAGGGATTTGTTGGACAGCTTCGGAATGAAAAGAAAGGGAATTCTGTAGCCTTCAGAAATGATAGACTGTACCCACTTGTCTTGAGTTAGGGATAGCCAGGCTTTTGGGTACAGTGACAACCTTCCCCCGACTGCCTCCAAAGGTCGACAGTCGGGCAACACCTCAGGGATGCTGAAAGGGCTTGTCGGAAAAGGATTCTCGATTGCCCTGATTCTGCGGGCCCCCTCTGCCTCTGGGGTTGCATCTACCATTGTTGTTCCCCCCTCTGCCTCTAGGGGGGAATCGACTCTGTGCATCAGGCAAGTCTCCTTGAGATTGTTTCCGGAACCACATCTTTCCCCCCTTCTGACCTTTGGGGTAAGGTCTAGAAGGAGTAGAAAAATGGACTCCGACGGCAGAAAGAGTTTTGCCATCAGTCTCGCACCTAGTCAAGGTTTCCTTCACTTGAGGACCAAAGAGGGATGATCCATCAAAGGGGGAATTAGTGAAGAATGCTTTGAAGGGGTCCGCAAAGTTACAAAGCCGCATCCAGGCATGCCTACACAAGGTTACACCTGTACCTGCTGCTCTACTTGCTCCATCAGCCACATATGAAAGGAGGCGCATGGAGGAGTTGGTAATAGAATTAAGGGTAGCCAGCTGTGAGTTCATCCTATCCTGAAATCCCGCAGCTGTTGGGTCCTTCAGCATTTCACTCGCTTCCTTGAGTAAATCCCTCTGAAGTCGAGTAAAATGGCACAGGTAATTCAGCGATTTCATTGTAAAGGTCGCTGACGAGAACATCCGCTTCCCGTACCTGTCCATCGACCTAGACTCCTTGTTAGGAGGATGAACAGGTACCGAAGGATCAGCTAGCTCCTTCTTGGTAGCTGCAGCCACCACCATAGCATCAACAGAGATGCCCTTGGTCAGAAATTCTTTGTCTTTGGGGGCCGTGATAAACTTTGATGGTCTCCTGGGGGTGGGTTCCACTGAGTCAGGAGCCGCCCAAGCCTTCTTTTCCACCACTTGCATAAGGGGGTCAAAGGGAGGGGACACCCAGGAGGTGGAAGGGCGAGAGTGAGTAGACATCACCGGAGGCACCATGGAGGGGAAGGGCAGAAGGAGCCGACTGTGGATTTGAACCAGGTTCCAACACGCTCCTCATGACCTCAAAGGCACCCCTGTCAGGCAGAGCCAGAGGTCTCCGTTCCGAAAAACTGAAAACCTCCCCCGGCACCGACAGTGATGGCTCCAAGGCCGATGTCGGAGCCGAACTCACCAGCGCTGAAGCACCGAGGGAGGCGGGTCGGACAAGAGTCCGATGCCACTCGCCCCCTCGGAGCCGACGAGGGAAGTCCGGCGCCGAGATTCTTCCAAGGAAGAAATCGGAGCCGACGATGGAACTGAAGACAAGGGTATCGGTTCCGACACCACCACAGTCTCGGGTCCGAACCGCCCCGGCTCCGAACTCAAAAGAGTCAGAGGAGGAATATTTTGAGTGGTGGGAATAGTCTTCAACTGTTGAGTCGGACTTTGAAGCATTTGGGCTAATGCCTCGGACTTAAGAAGTCTACTCACTACTCTTTGAAGGTCGTGGTCCGATAACCTGGAAGACCTAGAAGAGTGAGATCTATGGCTCCGTTCAGACAGCAAAGGTGAAGCTGGAGCTGAATGAACGGAGCCGATAGATGGGGAACAGGACCTCTTCTTAGTTGTCGGCTCTGACAGCTTTATCGGAGCCGACTCAGTTATGTCTTCCTCGGCTCCGGCCAGAGCCGAGGACAGCACAGGTACAAGCATTCAAGATTCATCGGCTCCAGCCGGAGCCGATGTTCGAATGGACTTAGAGCCCCCAGAGGTCGGCTCAGATGCTGGAGCCGAAGGTCTGGAGGACTTAGAGGGTCTTCCCGATGACTGAGTGGAGGGACCCTCAGGCTTTAATAAGCCTCTGAGAATTAATTTATTTTTTCGCTCCTGCAGGACTCTAGGGCTGAAACCATGGCAAACAGCACATGAATCCTGCAGGTGCAAAGGTCCCAGGCAGTACACACAAGAAGTGTGACCGTCTGTCAGAGACATCTTCTGACAGCACGAGTCACACTTCTTGAAGCCTGAGACCTTTGATTCTTTGGACATGTCCAAAGAAAAAAGTAAAATGTAATCACAAACACACACAGACACACACCGATTACACTTTAAAATTAATAAACTTTAAAATAAAACTTCCAAGGTTTAAACTAAAAAATTTCCCTACAAAAAAAAAACACAGACACTCCAACTACCAAGGGAGGGAGGAGAGGGCCTAAGCCCAAGGGAAAGGTTAGATAATTTAGGATAGGAAAATTGGTAAAAAATTAACTAAAAGGGATAAAAGTATTTAACTATCTAAAGTTATTAAAGGGAGCTAACTTAAAGGGGTTTTTGACTGACTAAACTTGTCAAAAAGTTTAAACTAACCTGAGCCGGTTGAAAAAAGCACCTCGATCGCGTAGCGGCAAACGAGATCTGGGGAAATTACCGCCTAGCATTGTGGGATATACGGGAGCCTCGAGCCGGTGAAACTAGCTCTCGAGCTTTTAGAGTGGCCGAGTCGGAGCCGAGGATCGGCTCCGAACCCATCCAGCAAGAATGAAGGCGAGATTGACAACTTAACATCTTTCTTTCTGAGTTATTCCGATCAGAAGCTTATTTTTGGGTGAGGCAGAGGTATTGGTGTGTGTAAAGACATGCTACTGTTTCAAGCTGTATTGAAACAACAGCCAAATATTTTGGGAAGATGTGCTTGTGAACTGATAAACATGATAAAGGGAAGACCAAAAAAAAAAAGTCTTTAATGTGGAACATTGTAGTACCACATTAAAGACAAGTAACTCCGTGTTTGGTGATTTTTGATTGGCCCGTATGTCGGTATACGAGCCAAGCAAAAAAAAAATCGCAAAACGGAGCTACTTCTGTCCACATTAAACAGCAGTAGCTTCCGCATTAAACAGCAGTAGCTTCATTTTGCAATTTGTTTGATTGGCTCGTATACTGGCATATGGGCCAATCAAAAAAAAAAAAAACAAAGTGGAGGCTTGCTGGAATTTTAACTGGCAGAGCGGGACTCGGTATTGGGCTGCTGATCCCAGGACAGTCCCGCTCAGGGCATGTGACAACCCTGGATGCAGAGTATAGTGTGCAGTGATGAAGAGTCACAGAATACAAACAAAAACATACACTGTAATGTTTCATTTGATATTTTTGGACAATATGCTGACTTGTTTACCAGTGTGGAATACATTCCTAGACAGTACAATGTTGAAATAAATCCAGACATCACACTAGTAATTCATAAGCCACAAGAATGGTAGCTACAATGCGACAAAGAACTGTAAACAAATTAAAATGGACGGAGGTACAGAAGCATTATTTCCAAACAATCTAGAACATTGCCATGGGTTAATACCATGTTTTTACACAGGTTATCACTTCTTTTTACTTTCACAATAAATGAACTACTGATCTGACTATCTGAAGGATTTAGTTCTGTCAAGATATTACCTGAGTTGTCTTGGGACATCCAAGGTAAGAAGTATCCTTTTTCCCTCATTTTTAGGTTTAGGAAAGAAAACAGGGAGATGGAAAGTCTGGCTTAATGCAAACTCTTTTACTGCTTTAAGGGTAAAAGAAGGATTAGTTCTCAGAGAAACCATGTGACTGTGAAAAAATGAGATAGGTTTGACTCATCATAAGAGTTTGCAACAAAGATAGCCTTCTTACAGAGGTCAGAGCAATCAGTAAAACTGTCTTCCATGTTAAGAATCTCAAGTCAGCCAAGTGAGCTGATTCGAATGGAGCACGCATTAGCTTCTCTAACAAAAAATTAAGATCGAAAGGAGGGGCCCACCAGTTTTCTTGGAGACCTCTGATTCAAAACTGCTTTGAAAAACAATTTGAATGAGAATGCATTGAAAGAGGATGCATGGGTAGACGTTGAAATGGCCAAGTAATGAACCTTGATGGTGGAGTAAGAAAAGCCATGGGATAATAACTCACACAAATATTGTAAAACCAGAGAACAACCAGCCCTGAATGGGTGCTGGTTGTGCTGTTGGCACCAACTAGAAAATCTTTTCCATTTTCTAATATATGATTTTCTACTAACAGGCTTTCTTGCCTTCAATAGTAACTGCGGCATATTCTCAGTAAACAGCTGCCTAAAGGGAATTAAAACCCTATCGTCCAAGCAGTTAACTAAAGTTGACTGGGGTCAGAGTGCATGAAACACCACTGATCTTGTGTGATCATTCTGTGAGGAAACTTGTGAAAATTGCCCATGGCCATTTTCAAAGCAAGGGAGAACCACGGCTGCCTGTGCCAGAAAGGAGTCACCACAATGATCAAGGGAGATTCCTTCTGAATCTTCAGAAGTACCCTGGATATCAGTAGAAAATGTGCAAAAGAATATGGGAACATTCCTGGTCAAGGAAAATAAAAGACATCTGTTTTCTAGACCTTCCCACATGGAGTCTTGGTGCAGAATCCTGCCTGCTGATTGTTCAAAGAGGAGGCAAGTAGATCTACTTGAGGAACTCCCCACTGATGGATCAAATCTTGGAAGAATCCCTGATCTAGTTTGCATATGTGATGGTCTGCCCTGTCCTACATAGCTTATCTGCCACATCACTTTGCTCTTACTTAATATAAGATGACTGCCATCCCAAGCTGATATGGCTAGCCTGCAAAGGGGGTACAATGTGGACCCCCCCCCTTGCTTGCTGATGTATCACATGACTGTGGCATTGTCTGCAACAACTTGAAGAGATCCCAGGGACCAAAGATGATTCAGAGAGTTGAGTGTCTGGATCAGGGTAAGCATCTCTTTCATATTTATGTACTTGCACCTGTCCTTGATGTCTCACATACTTTGTACTTTTATCCCTCCTGAAACTGTTCCCCAAGCAAAGCCTGAGGTGTCTGCCTTGATTGGCTACTTTGGAACAGGGAGGGTTCATAGGTTCATAGGTAGGTACTAGGCTATTGGCCCTAGGGCCTATATAAGCCTAGCCAAACGGTACTCTGGCTTTCGCCACCCAAGAAAATTATTTTCCTGTGCCCCTGTCGAGCAGAGCCACAGAAGTGATCCCCGGGTGAATTTCCTATCTCCCATCCAATCATCAAGATTTTTCTTGAAGAGTGCTAATGAGGAGATTTGTTTGATATAGATAGGTAGTTTGTTCCAGGGTATGGGAAGTTTCTGGGACAGGAATCAATCCCTCCAGCATGTTCTGTTTATTGTGGTGACAAGATTTAGGTCCCTAGAGCGTGTAGCTTGGAGGGATTGGGATTTCTTTAGGTAGAGCATGTCCAGCAGGTCTGGGTTTGACATAGCTTTGTATGCAGAGATTGCCTCTGAGTAGGCGATATGCGATGGAGTAAAGCTGGAGTTTTCTGAAACGGTCTGCGTAGGACATCTGTTTGAGGCCGGTAATCCTATTTGTGAGGTATTTCTGTGGCCTTTAGAGTTGTTGTAGATGTTTTGTGAGGTACATACCAACAGGAGCGTTGTACTCTATAATGGGTCTAATGAGTGATGAGTAGAGGGGAACAATGACCTCTTTTTTCCTGGATGAGAAACCTTTTGTGATGAGATGTGCCACATAGAAGGATTTCCTGACTACTGTGGCAATGTGATTATCACAGGAGAGACTACTGTCCACCTGTGTCCCAAGGTCTCTTATCACACTTTTGGTGTTAAGTAGTCTACCGCCTATATGGTAGTTCATGGGTACAGAGTTTTTACCAAAAGGGATGACAATGCACTTATTGGCATTGAGCTTGAGGCCATGGCTTTGACACCAGGCATCTGTCTCAGTGAGGCCCTTTTGTAGGATGTCCACATTGGTAGGAGTTTTGATTAAGGCTCCCAGTTTGCAGTCATCTGCAAACTTTGTTAGCCAAAGACCTGTGTTAGCTTGTACTTCAGAGAGGTAGATACCAAACAGGAGAGGACCCAGGACTGAACCCTGTGGTACTCCACTTGTCACTGGTCTGACATTGGATTGAGAGTCTGCTACTTTCACAGTGTGGGTTCTGTTAGTGAGCCAGTCGGCAAACCATCTTGTGGCATAGGGATTTATACCTAGTTTAGTGAGTTTATCTATAATTCCAGAGTGGGGGATGGTGTTGAAAGCCTTGGTGAGATCTAAATAGGCTGTGTGGACCACCTTACCCTCATCTACGGCTTTGGTGACCACTTCAAAGAAGTCTATCAGGTTTAGGAGACATGATCTGCCTTTTACAAACCTGATCTGGGTAGGGTCCAGAGTTTGTAGATTACCAATGTCATTGCTTATAAGTTCCATGATGATATGTTCCACAGCCTTGCATACCAGGCTAATGGGGCAGTAGTTCCCAGGGTCCGTGGTGGCTCCCCCTTTGCGGAGTGGGATAACCGTTGCTGTGTGCCATTCAGTGGGCACAAAGCCTGAGGTGAGGCTATGATTGAACATGGTACTTAGGTGGGTTGCCAGTACGTGCTGTAGTTCATGTAGAACGCTGCCTGGGATGTTGTCAGGTCCCATAGATGCTGTGTTCTTGGCTTTGGAGAGTGCATTTTTTACCTGTGCAGTTGTGATTACAGGAACTTTGCATTCTTTCGGTATAGAGATGGGCCATTTAGGGGGTGAGGGGAAGACCTGAATTTAAGGATATTTGCTGTCACCAACAAGTTACTTGCCTTCTGACAAACCTCAGCACTGGGATTTAAAAACACAAAGGATGTTGGTGCTGAGACCAGAGAGACTTCAGATATCATTGCATCTTTCTCATGTGAGTACATGTCCTCCCCTTCACACATACTGGAACATAATTGCTCAAGGCTTATAAGATTACTTCTTTCATCCAATCCCAAAAGTCATCAGTTCCCCATCTTTCTGCACTAAATTATCTCTGTTCTGTTAGGTGGATTTGCAGCCTGCAAAAAAATTTCTCATTTGCAGATAGTATATAAGACTGCCACTAGGCTGGCAGGACTGACCCTTCCACCCAGTCTTAAAAGTCATCAGTTTCCCCATCTTTCTGCTTTAAATTATCATTGTTCTGCTAGGTGAATTTGCAGCCTACAGAAAACATTCTTCAGTGTAGACAGTATATAACACTGCCACAAGGCCAGCAAAATTGTCCCTTCCATCCTGTCTTGATAGTTGTCAGTTTTGCCATCTTTCTGCATTAAATTATCTCCACTCTGCAAGCTGGAATTGCAGGCTGCAAAAAATATTTTTCAGTGCAGACAGTATATATGATTACCACTAGGCTTGCAGGGTTACCCTTTCCACCCAGTCTTGAAAGTCATTGGTTTCACAATCTTTCTGCATTAAATTATTTCTGTTATGCTAGATGAATTTGAAGCCTGCAAAAAATATTTTTCAGTGCAGACAGTTTATAGGTAAGGTAAGGTAAGCTACTTAAACTATCTGTACAACCGAACTTGCAGACAGTGTTCCTGCTAAAGAAAAAAGGATACTTCACATGTTAATATACTTCAGGCTTGTTAAAGCTGTTTTACTTTAATACATATGCTTTTCTTACCCGTAAGCAACTTTCCCTGACTTTAATGTATACCTTTCTTACCCATGAGCAATTTTTTTAAACCTGCTCTGCTCTACTGCTTGTTTAGTCATATTATTTTAGCAAAATCACTCACACTGCTTTTTAAACCTTCCCTTACCTCCACTGTCACTGATTGTTTTTCTTGGGCTAATACCTTCATCTGTGAGGGGTTCTAACCAGCTCTGCTTATCCTCATTATGCTCAGGCTCACTACTCTCCCCTCCCCTTCCCTAACACTAATTCCCACCCACTCCCTCCTTATCTAAATTTATACTGAACATATCCCCTCCCCTTCCTCATTCATATCCCTCCTCTGCCTACTAGCCTCACCAACCCCTGCTACTACCTCATTATCCAATAGAATTCAAACAAACCCTTTAAAATATTATGTCACCTTCCCTCCACATTAATCCTTCCGTATTTCCTCAGTTCATGTTCTCTTCTCTATCATTCTAACTTTACAATCTATACTTTTATTCTCCTTTCCTCCTTGTACAATATTCACTTCTTCCTCCTCCACAAGTCCTTCTTCAGTATTGCCATTCTGTTCGTATTATTGACAGAAAACATACTGCCCATAAACCTTTTATTATACATATCACCCACTTAATCATTCTCCTAATAGTTCTTTTAATTCACAATTTCACCCTACCACACCTTAATGTATCCTACATTTCTCTAAATGACTATAATCTGTTAAAGTCTTAACCTTTTTCATCTCCATAATAAGGTATCCCTCTGCCTGGATTCTCCAACAAGGCATTTCTACTCGCATCTATTCTTCCCTCATATTCCTCACATCTTCTTTAACACCTTTTACTTTTTTTTCAACTATAATCTCCCATTAACTACTACGTAGTTCTATCTAATTGTTTTGCATCTTCACAGCTCTACTCTTCATTTTATATTAACTTATGAACTACCATGGTACTCTCACACTTTATTTACACTCACACACTACCATCCACCCTACCTATATTCAGGCTAAACCTTTATTTATATCCATCTATCTTCTCAAATTTATTTACTGTCCAGCCTATTCACCTTTACAAATACAAAACATCTAAGTATTCAGTTCACTTCAAAATAACCTGGAATAAATTAATATATTTTATTAAAAAAAAAAAAAAAAAACTAACAAGAATCGTGTCTTAAATAAAATCACTCTTTCTGGTGACATCCATCCCAACTCCGGTCCCTCAGTGTCATCCATTCTACCACCCTCTGCCCACCTCCTATAAAACACCCACAAAATGTTTTTTTTACTTCCATTACCATTCATAGTATTCTAAATAAAGCTACAAACTTGTAAGGATAATTTCTTTGATTTTTTTCAATACTCACAAGATATCACTGTCATTACCGAAACATGGCTAAAAATTCATGTAAAACTTTATGAAATTCTAGCTCCTGGATACAATATAATGCGATGTGACAGTCTACAAAAAAGGTGGAGGCCTTGCAATTGTATATATAACTGTCTAAGTTTCTCATGCCTCAAAACTAACATACCAATCTTCCAAAATGCAGAATTTCTTATCTCTCTTTAAAATGTTAATAAACGTAAGCTTTGTATAGTTGCTGTCTACATACCACCAGGTAATAATATTAGCTTAATAGAAAAAAAATCTTTAATGGACAACTACAAACAGTACTATCGAAACCATTATCTTAGACGATGTTAACAGTGACTGGTTATCTGTGACATCTAATACCCCAACTACTAGACTTACCTTGTATGGGTTCAAACACCTGATCTCTACCCCACTTGGCTCAACAAAGCAAATCATAAAAACTCTACCCTTGACTGGATACTTATTCTGACCCCATCAAGTATGCTATCTCAGGGATACTACCTGATTCCCTTAGTGACCATCACCCTATATCAACCATTACAGAAATCACCCACAGCTAAAACAAAAAAAAAATCAGTACAGACTTATCTGAAATCTTTCTAACTTTCATCCTGATACACTCAATAATCTACTAAAAATCTGTCAACTAATTCCACTCAAAATCCTACCTCTAGACAAAGCTGTCAACAAATTCTATAATATATTCATGAAAACTTTAAACAGGGCTGCCACGGTGGTGCAGCAACTAGCATTGCCACCTCACAGCAAAAGGTTCTCTGGTTCGATCCTCAGCTGGGGTGCCTTCTGTGCGCAGTCTGCATGTCCTCCCTGTAGTTGCGTGGGTTTCCTCCGGGTGCTCCAGTTTCCTCCCACATCCCAAAGACATACCGTAGGTGGATTGGATACTCTAAATTGGCCCTAGGCGGAGTGCGTATATGTGTGTGCCTTCCGTGGAAGGTTGGGTGCTGGGCTGGCAACTCAACACTGTAAAACTCCACTGCCAATCATGAGCGGACATGTGATGTGCTGTGGTGACCCCTAACTGGGAAAAGCCGAAGGAAGAAGATTCATGAATACTTTAAATACACTTGCCCGTACTAGAAATAAAAGAGTAAAAAAAAAAATACTCAACCACCCTGACTGTCTCGTTCTACAAGAATTCTCATGCAAAACATGGCAAAGCATAGAAACAATGGCACAAAGATAAAACCTCTCAAACCTTACATCTATACAAGAAGTTGCGCAACTTCAGCAAGAAGCAAATTAACCTAGACAAAAAATATATTAGTGTAACTCACAAGATAATCATAAAAAATTCTAAGAAATTCTGAATCTCAATTAAGAAAATTTATCATCCTGGATCCCCATCCTCACCAAACCCTTATCTGGAGCTATCCCTCTCAAAATGGCTACCAGATTTAGCACTTTCTTCATCACTTTCTTCAACATCATAGCCTGTCTTAAGTCAGGCTTTCCAATCATTTAACCTACCATAAAACTATTAGTCCTGACATTCATGCCTTCAGTTTCCAACTTGTCTCCACGTCATATGTTAAATAGTTTCTAAAGAAACTTAAACCTCCTTCTCCTGCTGCTGCTAATCTCCTGCTGAGTACCTTAATCTCACTGTAGACTCTATAGTATACTGAGTCTCAATTCTTATTAACAGTTCCATTCAAGACTCTCATGTCTCTGCTCTGTGGAAAAAAAATTCTTCACATTCACATCCATAAAAAAAGGCAACTCCTCTGAAATCTCTAACTTTAGGCCAACTGTCATCTTGTCACCCCCCCCCCCCTCCAAAGATCCTGGAAAAGTTTATTCATAAGCAACTTTTCAGTACCTCATGCAAAAATGATCTCCTAACCCCAATATATCATGGTTTCTGACCAGGCCATGGCACCACTACTGCTATCCTGAACATTTCTGACACCAAAAAGAAGGCTAGAGATCAATGAAAGGTTATCCCTTCTGTTTTTCTAGATCCCTCAAAAGCCTTTGTCTCAGTGTCACATGAGAAACTTCTGAGCCAAATGTCACTTACAAACCAACTTTTCTGTGGTTTTCTAACTACCTATCAAAAATATATCAACCTATCAAATGGCTCTTGTCTTTCTCTCCTTTTTCTCCTAGTTAAAACTGGTGTTCCTCAAGGCTCTATTCTCAGTCCACTATTGTTTAACATTTTCTTTAATAAATCCAAATGAAAAAGACAGCAGCAATCAACAAATATGGCAATATATGTAAAAACACGAACATAAAAATTAAAAGAAGTATTTATTATAAATGGTAAGCGCTTTCACTTAGTAGCTTCATCAGACCATACAATACACTAGTAGTAAACATTTAAAAAGTTTGCATAATCCAATCACATAGGACATTGAAAAATGACATCACATCTTTTGAATCAGCTGCATAATATACAGCCCCTCGTGGATACATTAGTATTGAAGAAAAATAACCACTGACTCATGTATACAATGTATCTAACATTCTAAAGCAACTAGTCTGCACTAATCCAGACTAATGCTAACTCTTTTCTCTACCATTACCGTTGTTAATATAAAAAAAAATAAATAAATAAATAAAAAAAAAAAAAAAAATATTTAGAAATTTATTTTTTATCTGTTTTACTTGCTATGTTTCTCATGTAACCTTTTATGCCTTTTTGTGAAAGTGTATAACTAATGGAGCTTTTCTCCCCGGGCCTCTACTGAAAATGGACATATATCCAGTTGGACTAGCCCGGTCAACAAATGTAAAATAAAAAATAATAAAACAAACTAAGCAGCTTAAAAAACTCTCAAAGCATGTCATATGCATCATTCATTTTTGGTTACTCATTTGTTATTAACTAACAGTCCTAAATAGGCTGATCTATATAATATATAAAAAATGAGTGTCACTGTTTATAACAAAACATTCGTTAACAAAAGATCCTTTTAAGAATAAAAAAGTAAAAGCAAATACTCAATCTACATTATATACATGTAAACACAGACTGTTAATGGCAAAAAATAAAACTGGCCTGTTTAGGGGTATGAAAAAACAATATATATAAAAGCACCATTGTGTGGATAAACACATTTCTCTATAGACCATGAGAGCATCTGTCACTCAAACATGTGTCCTGACACAAAAAATATAAATTGTAATAAACTCATGTCAGTTAATGTATGTAAACATAGTGTTCTTGTCACATCATATAGATGTAATTACTTACGTGAGCAACATATCACTCTAAAAAATGAACACATACATTTATAAGCCAGGTAAACTTTCCTTAGGTTTGTAAATACAAAAAAAATCCTTGCTAAAAAACAACAATATAATGTGAACAATATCATAAAATTCTAAAATTATTTATCAATAAAATGTAAGAACCAAAGTGCACAAAATATAATTCTTTACCCATCGTGCATTAGTAATGTCTAAAATCAAATGTAAATTATATAAGAATTCATCCTCTATAGTTGATTGGTATACAATACCCAGACAACCATAAGTATAACAGTGAAGCTTTTGTGTATGAGTGCTAAAAATAAACTTTCAAATACACGTGCATGGAATGCACAAGCTTAAAGAATGGCACTCAAAAGTGTCTCATCCCAACAACACCAAGTAATGAAGCGCCCAAGTTCACCCCGAATCACAACTATAGCACACAAATCTACCAACCAAAGACATGGACAAATACATATCAAATCATTACCTCTCATTTAAAACTAGGTTCCCATTTAAGCCACATTAAATGGAACCAATAAAGCCATATTTGTTATAATTGTGAATATAGGGCAATAATGCAGTACATAATAGACAGCGCCAAAAACATGAACGCTTATCTGATACTGATAGTTGTGAGTTTACCTAGCGTTCCTTGAAGAGATATATAAACAAAAATATGCCAGATGTTATTATAAAAAATCAATGAGACCATTTATAATGTTAAATTAATATTGTACGTGTCACTAACTATCTAGTAAACCAATGTGAACTGGTCACATGGCATCAAAAATACAACGTCATCAATGAGACATCATTGACACTGATGAATAGATCTAAATCACTGATAGTATATAAATATATTCAACCATGCTTACAATTACATAACTAAAGATAAACTTATTATCAAAAATATGATAAATCATATATCAAAAATCTATTAATTATCCTGTCATAAGGCATTCACACAAAGATAATAATAAGATAAGTAAGTACCCATCATGCCCTAATAATATCCAAAAAACATATGTAAATATATACAAAAAACACATCTAAAATAGATGTGCATATATATATATATATATATATAATAGATGGGCATATATTGCATCAACTAACCATAAATAAAACAGTAACATTGTAGTATGTAAGGATACAACTAAATCTAAGAGACAAAAATAAGATACAAATGCCAAAAGACCATAAAAGTGTACCTTGTTCCATATTATAATTGAAATCATTCCATGTTACGGCCCTAGGGGAAGGGATAAATAACTGGGATAAGGTGAACCACTAACGGGGAATAGGGTTTAAAATTTAACCGTTACCAGTTAACACAATAAAAGGAGTGGAACTAAGACAAAAGGGAGTGACTAAAAGTCTGAAAATTGAAAACTTACCAAGAGCCGGTAAAAACGCACCTCGCAAGCGAAAGTGGCAAACGAGATCTGGGTAGTTATTGCCTAGCATCATGGGATATAGGGTTGCCTTGAGCCGGTAAAATTAGCTCTCGAGCTTTAGTAAGTGGCCGAGTCGGAGTCGAGGATCGGCTCCGAACCCATCCAGCAAGAATGAAGGCGAGATTGACAACTTAACATCTTAAAGTTTGATCTTCACATATTAAACTGTATAAAAGTAACTCATCAAAAGCTAGGTCTACTATATACAGCAAAACATTCCTTTTAACCCTTTTAATAGAATCACCCTAACGCTTATCTTTTACCCATCCAGATCTCTCTTTACTCCCAAATGGAACAATGTTATAATAAGATAACTAAATGTGCAGCTAATCTCCCACATAAAGCTCATCATTGCTCTGCATTATGTGTCTTTATCTGGTTAAAATCTCATATCAACTAGCCCATGCACAACTTCCTCTAACCGATAAAATAATATATAATCCCTCTATCTCTTCTTCTCTCTCTCTTCACTATTTCATCACTTTCTCCCAAATCACCTTCTGCACTCTCAAGACAAAAATCTGCTTGCAATCTATTAAAAAAAAATTAGGGCAAAATTTATATTTGCATTGCATATCGAAACTATGGAACTCTATCCCACATTCAATAAGATCTATATCTAGGCTCCATGCCTCTCTCAAAGAATTTCTCATTAACTCATGGCTATACCCATGCAACTCACCTGCATGATCTATATTAACAAATAGTTTGCATTCTTACTAACATAACCTCTCATCATACTATCTATATACTTTTCAACGCCTGCCCTCTCCCACTCTTAAGGTGGACTTGTATCTTTTTATTTTTATTTCCTAGCACAGCAGACTGTAGTTCTAATATTTCAGTATATACTAATTTCATAGTTTCATAGTATAGTACTAGGCTATCTGCCCTGGGGCATTTGTAAGCCTAGCCATAGTGATGTGGCTTTTGCCACCCCATGAAATGGTACAAAAATGTACAGAATAAATTTAGAATATTGTGCCTCTGTCTAGTAGTGACACAATGAAGGTCCCCTTATATAATAGAATTAGTTTACTGTGCCCCTGTCTAGCAGTGACACAGATGTGACCCCTGAGGTAAACTTATGATCTCCCATCCACTCATCAAGATTTCTCTTGAAGAGAGTCAGTGAGGGGCTCTGCCTAATATGAACTGGGATCTTGTTCCAAAGCATGGGAAGCCTCTGGGTTATGAATCTATCCCTCCAGCATGTCCTATTCATACTTGTGCCGAGGTTTAAGTTTTTAGCTCTCGTGGTCCTGATGGATTTGGATTTTTTGAGGTGGAGCATGTCCATCAGATCCTGATTGGACATGGCCTTGTCAGAGATCACCCCTGAGCAGGCGGTATGCTACTGAATAGAGCTGAAGTTTCTTTAGTCTGGCAGAATAAGACATATATTGGAGACCCTTAATCCTCTTGGTGAGGTACTTTTGTGGTCTCTCCAGCTGTTGCAAATGCCGGGTGAGGTACATACCAAATGGGGCATTGTACTCAATCATGGGTCTGATGAGGGAGGAATATAGGGGTACAATGACATCCTTGGATCTGGATGTGAATCCCTTCATGATGAGGTGTGCAAGGTAGAATGTTTTTCTAACCACTTTGGCAACGTGGGTGTCAAATGAGAGGTCGCTGTCGACTTGGGTCCCTAGGTCTCTGATTACTTTTTCCGTACACAGTGGGTTGCTGTCTATGTGATAATTTGTGGGTACTTTGTTTTTCCCAAAGGGGATGACTATACATTTTTTGGCATTTAGTTTAAGGCTGTGACTCCAGCACCAGTTGTCCATTTCTGTGAGGCCTTTTTGTAGGATGTGTGTGTCTGCTGGTGTATCGACTATGGCGCCTAGTTTGCAGTCATCTGCGAACTTTGTCAGCCACAGCCCTCCCATGTTTGCTTTAACATCTGAGAAATAAATGCCAAACAAGAGGGGTCCCAGGACAGATCCCTGTGGGACACCACTTGTGACTGGCTTTGAGTCTGACATTGCTCCAGCGATTTTAACTTTATGGGTTCTGTCCTTTAGCGAGTTTGCAACCCATCTAGTGACATAAGGGTTTACTTTTAAGCTGTTGAGCTTATCTATGATGCCTGAGTGGGGTATTGTGTCGAAGGCCTTAGCCAAGTCCAGGTATGCTGTATGGACTGCTTTGCCCTCATCAATGGCTCTAGTGACTGTTTCAAAAAAGTCAACCAGGTTTAAAAGGCAGGATATGCCCTTTACAAAGCCAAACTGGGTGGGGTCAAGTGTCTGTAGGTCCCCTATGTCTCTGTTTATGAGTTCCATAATGATTCTTTCCATAGCTTTGCAGACCAGGCTGGTTATGCTTATGGGGCGGTAGTTTCCAGGGTCTGTAGAGGCATCCCCCTTGTGGAGTGGGACCACTGTTGCTGTACGCCAGTGTTCAGGTACATATCCTGAAGCAAGGCTAAGGTTAAATAGCATTTTTATGTGTGGGTTTAGCTCCTCTTGGAGTTCACGTAACACGCAACCCGGGATACCGTCAGGTCCCATTGATGCTGTGTTTTTTGCTTTGTTTAGGGCGGTTCTCACTTGGACATCTGAGATGACAGGGAGATTACATTCAGCTGGGATAAGTATTTCTTCTTTTGGGGGTGAAGGAGGGGAGAAATTTGTACTGAACCTGTCAGCCAGAATGTTGGCAATATCTGTGGGTTCAGTGTATTTTTTGTTGTTTGGAACCAACTCTGAGCATATCTGAGGGTTTCTGCCCAGGTTTCTAACATAGCTGAAGAAGGCTTTGTGGTTATCTTTAGTGTCCTTAGCGATTTTTCTCTCAAAGTTGGCCTTGGATGTTTTTATGAGAGAATGTAGTTTGCTGCTAATGTTGATCAGAGATGTCTTCCCTTCATGGGATTTTGCTCTGACGTGCAGTAGCTTCCTTCTTTTGTTATACAATTTGTTTATGGCTGAGGTCCACCAGACAGGATGCTTACCTTTGGTGGAGAGGGACTTGGATTTGTTTGGGATTGCATGATCCATGCATTCTTGGAGATGTCCATAGAAAGCATCTGTGAAGGATTCGGCATTGTGGGATGTGGTATCCACTGGCACAGTGGGCTTAAAGGATACCATCTCAGTCTTAAGAAGAGTGAAGTCTGCTTTTGAGAAGTTTTTCACTGTGGTCATTTGTGCTGGGGGTGGAGGTGGGATATGTATATCCAGGGTGATTAGTTTGTGGTCAGATCTCACTAGTGAGGGGTATGCTTCTGGTGTGGAGCATTTTGTCCCCATGTTTGTGATGATCAGGTCTAGTATATTATCTCCCCAAGTGGGAGAGGTGACTAGTTGTTCCAGTGCATTTGAATTTATGAAACCCAGGAACCTTTGGGCTAGGGTATTAGGGCTAGAATAATGTACCCAATCTATGTTTGGGTAGTTGAAGTCTCCCAGTATGATGGTATTTTGTGATAAATTCATATCCTCCAATGTCTTCAGGAAGGCTGAGTGGGGTTCTTGAGATTGGGAGGGTGGTCTGTAACATGCTACCAGTTGTATAGCAGTTTTGCCTATGGTTAGTTGCACCTGTATGGTCTCTGATGCTTCATGTGTTGCTACTAACCTGGAGGTGTGGGTGTCCTTGATGAATATGGACACTCCCCCTCCCTTTGTGGTTCAGCCCAGGTTTTGGGGCCGAAAAGCATGATACGAGGTATAGTCTGGTAGCGCTGGGGTGCTCTCAGGAGCCTTGAACCAGATTCCAGTTACTGCACAGACGCCGATGTTCTCCATGCTGAGGAGTGCATCAAGTGCCTGCATCTTGAGATTTAGACTTCTGGCGTTGAGCAGCATTACCCTTAGTTTTTTCCATTTTTGTTTTCTAAGGAGGTGGGTTTGTCTTTTGAGCCTTGCCTAAAAAGGCACTATGGGGGTGGCAAGAGCCTTAGCCAATATCCAGAAGCCCAGTGGTGACAGGTGTAAGCCATCCCTTGTGAAGCAGCGTGGCTTGTCCAACATGTCATCCCAGACAGACAGACATTGATCCTTAGAATGACACCAGTACTTGAGCCAATTGTTAAAGCTGATCATCTTGTCTTTGTATTGTGGTATCATTCTTGGTGAGGGCAAGATGCTGCTCAGGGTCAGGGTCATACCAGCCTGGGCTACATAATCGGAGAGCTCCTCTATGTCTCTTTTCATGTAGTCCAGGGAGGTACGTCTCAGGTCATTCACACCAGCATGGCCAACGATGGAGTCATATTTGTACTTGCTTTGGAGTGACTTGAGTGCGTGTGTTATGTGGCGGATCCTAGCTCCCGATAGACAGCTCACAGTCACCTTCTCCTTGTTCATCCTGGTCAGCGGGACATCAGTTTGTCTGACTAAAGAGTCACCTATTACTAGTGTATCAGGCAAGGTGTTTGGCCTTAAGGGCTGTGATTGGTTGACACACTGATTTATTGAAGTATGTGTTGCATGTGTTTTGTTTTGAGGTGGTGGATTTTTGGATGTCTGCTTTGGGAGCCTCTGTTGTTTTGGTAAGTTTTTTATTAGAGCCTCCGAGTATGTCTTTGTGTCTTTATGTGTTTGGTTTGCAGCTGTGGTAGGTCTATGTGGGACTGGGATTGTTGTGTGTGTGGTTGCCATCTCCTCCTGTCTGGTCATGCCAGCCCTGAGTTGAGAGAGTTCAGCCTCCAGTTTGGCTATATAGTTGCATCTCGCACATGTATTTGTGTTTGTTGGGAGGAGGAGAGGGTTGTCTGTGTACATGAGACAATTGTAGCATTGTCTCAAGATACCCAGATTGACCAGCTAAATTGGAGACGACGCCAGTAATCTACCACTTGACATGCTAGAACAGTATAAGAGAGTGCTGTACCTTTAAGGGAAGTGGATATTCACAGGGGTGGTAAGTAGATGTAGTGCTTTACTTAGTACGAGAGTGCTTACTTAGTAGAGAAGTATTGAGAACAAGTGCTAGGCTTATAATATAGTGAGTAGTCTGGTTATACTAAGAGTAGAGCTTCCTTAAGGGAAAAATTGAAGAGCAGACTTGGCGGAGCCAAAAAAAGTTAAACCTTGTTTAACCGGCGCTGCGCTATGCGCACAACTGCGCAAAGCCGTGCAAACGCGGATTTTAAACAGTGAACTACAAAACAGCTAGAAAAGGTCCAAAACAACCAATTACTATAGCTTCTTGTGCTGAGGTCACTTCCTACAGGGACAGGTAGGCTGCTCAAGGCTCCCCACTTCCACTGGTGAGCAAAGAAACTTCCCTCAATGCAAGTAAGGTAATGGACAACACAGGAACTACACCACAGCCCAGAATACAGCAATCCCTGTAAACTGGTCTAAACTAGTCGAGGAGAGGCGGGAAAACAAGGATTATTTTTTTTGTTTTTTTGGTAGAAACACACAGAAAATGCAGAAACAGTGATAATTTAGTTACACAGGCTAGCACACTATAGTGGGCAGCCTCCACAGTTAAATTAAACAAACAAACAAACAAACTTTCAATCAAATTCGACTAAAATGTAACTTTAAGTGCAGATTTTAAAATAATGCAGCAAACAGTTAAAAACAGTTCAAGCTAGTTCAGGGTAAGTTACAGAAGCTATTCCAAGTGAAAAAAAAGCAAAGATACTTAAATCCAGAAAGTAGTCGCTTTTCTGAGTTCCCTGCTGCTAGGACCACTCTGCAGAACCACGAGGAGCTTGTCTGAGCAGTATAGCAGAAAGAAACGCCTAGAGGCGGACTTTAAACAGTGAACTACAAAAGAGCTAGAAATGGTCCAAAACAACCAATTACTACAGCTTCTTGTGCTGAGGTCACTTCCTACAGGGACAGGTAGGCTGCTCAAGGCTCCCCACTCCCACTGGTGAGCAAAGAAACTTCCTTCTATCCAAGTAAGGTAATGGACAACACAGGAACTACACCACAGCCCAGAATACAGCAATGCCTGTAAACTGGTCTAAACTAGTCGAGGAGAGGCGGGAAAACAAGGATTATTTTTGGTTTTTGGTAGAAACACACAGAAAATGCAGAAACAGTGATAAATTAGTTACACAGGCTAGCACACTTTAGTGGGCAGCCTCCACAGTTAAATTAAACAAACAAACAAACAAACTTTCGATCAAATTCGACTAAAATGTGACTTTAAGTGCAGATTTTAAAATAATGCAGCAAACAGTTAAAAAACAGTTCAAGCTAGTTCAGGGTAAGCTACAGAAGCTATTCCAAGTGAAAAAGCAAAGATACTTAAATCCAGAAAGTAGTCACTTTTCTGAGTTCCCTGCTGCTAGGACCACTCTGCAGAACCACGAGGAGCTTGTCTGAGCAGTATAGCCAGAAAAAATCGCCCAGAGGCGGATTTTAAACAGTGAACTACAAAAGAGCTAGAAATGGTCCAAAACAACCAGTTACTACAGCTTCTTGTGCTGAGGTCACTTCCTACAGGGACAGGTAGGTTGCTCAAGGCTCCCCACTCCCACTGGTGAGCAAAGAAACTTCCTTCTATCCAAGTAAGGTAATGGACAACACAGGAACTACACCACAGCCCAGAATACAGCAATGCCTGTAAAGTGGTCTAAACTAGTCGAGGAGAGGCAGGAAAACAAGGATTATTTTTTTGTTTTTTTGTTTTTTGGTAGAAACACACAGAAAATGCAGAAACAGTGATAAATTAGTTACACAGGCCAGCACACTTTAGTGGGCAGCCTCCACAGTTAAATTAAACAATCAAACAAACAAACTTTCGATCATATTCGACTAAAATGTAACATTAAGTGCATATTTTAAAATAATGCAGCAAACAGTTAAAAAACAGTTCAAGCTAGTTCAGGGTAAGCTACAGAAGCTATTCCAAGTGAAAAAAAGCAAAGATACTTAAATCCAGAAAGTAGTCGCTTTTCTGAGTTCTTACATCACTGATGTCTCCTCATGCTTTACTGTATCCTACGTATGTATTCCGCTATCAAACTGTATGTATATATGGATTCACTTTATAATCCCAAAATCCTGAAATACCGAATCTCAGCATTTCGAGACCATAAAGCCGAAGGCTTTAAACACCGAAATCCCAAAAGCGCGAATTTTGAAATTGCGAATCCTACACTAACCAGACACCACACACATACACAAACACACACCTTACCCCCACACACAAACACACAAACCTACACTACATACAAGCAGGGGGGCAAACTCGCCTGCACACCCCATGTGGGGGGCTGCGACCCCCACACTCCCCTACTTAAATATACTAACTCCAGGGTCGCACTACACAAACACACAAAAACACCACCACATACCTACATTCCCCTTGCACACACACACATCACAGTCACAACACACACTGACACACACACTAAAACCCCTAGCCAACACACTCAAACATACTTACTTACCTGAACTTCCATTCAAACACTGAAACACCAGAAGCGCTACTTCAACATCTCCGAACAACGGGATTTTGAAATTCGCACTTCTGGGGTTTCGGTATTTAGAGCTTTCGGCTTTATGATCTTGGGATTCTGAAATTCAGTATTTCAGAATTTCGAGATTATAAGGTCCTCCCGTACATATATATATATATATATATATATATATATATATATATATATATATATATATATATATATATATATATGTATTTTTTTTTAAATTATATTTGTATTAGTGCTTTGTTTGATATTATATAACTCTCTGGAGCTTTTCTTCCCAGGCCTCCCCTGAAATGGGTATTTATTACCCAGTCAGACTTTCCAGGTAAACAAATTTCAATAAATAAATAACAATAAATGTGGAATCTTATCAGGGGTATCATGAGAATCCTATGTGCCATAAGACCCCAAATTCTGAGGTATTCCCTTGCAGTTTCTGGAGTCTGATCAGAAAACCATAGAAACAGATCGAGATATAGCTTTATTTTTTCCTGTGGAAGAAAAGCTCTTTGAACTGAGGTGTCTAGCTCTCACCCCAAGAACACAATCCTGTGTGAATGTGTCAAAAAAAGACATGTGAATGTTCTCTTGCAATCCCAGCACATGTAAAAGATGCCTTACCAAAGTGAGAGATTCCTGACACTTTGATAAAGACTCTATAAAGATAAACAAGCCATCTAAATATGAAATATAGGTATCCTGTAGTCTGTAATGACCCTAGAACTAGAGCTAGACACTTTGTGAACACTCTTTGATGCAGTGACTAGTTCAAAGGGTAAGACAGAGAACTGATAATGTGATCAAGACACACAAAACCTTAAGAAACCCTTGAGGTCTGGATGAATAGGGGTATGACGATAAGCATCTTTTGCATCTAGTGTTACTGGGAAACTTGAATGAGGAAGAAGAGGTAACAGGTTGTGAAGTAGCATCATTTTGAATGTGAGCACTATTGCAAACAGATTTAGGAAAGAAAGATCCAGAATTGGTCTGCAAGCATTTTCTTTTTTGCCAATAAAACATCCTGGAATAAAAACCTTTCTCCACCTGGGAAGGAGGAACTGGGTCTGTTACACCCTGGAACAGCATGTGATGAAAGATGGGGGGGGGGTAAAAGAGTCTGGTCTGGTGGATGAAGGATTACCTCCTGTAAAGGAAGCATTTCCTCCCACTGCCATCTGTAACCCTGATGAATGATCTTCAGAACCTATTTGTCAGAAAGGATCTACTGTCAAAGAGAAAAGGAGAGATTCAGACTTTCTGGAAGGGAATGGGGCTACTACTGGGGGAGCGGGTACAAGGTCTCTTAAATAGTCATTCTGACTTGATGGACGGTCTTTGGTTTTCGGTGGTTCCAGAATTTGTTTTGGAACTCCTTGCTGTTGTTTATTAAATTCTGTCTACCTGCATTTTTTGAGATTGGTTGTTTACTTTTTTAACAGAATTAGATGAGAGGTTAGAGAATCTCTTAGAAATTTTGGAAAAGGAGGGCTGAAAAATCTTAGATATTCCCTGTATCAACTTACCCCTTTGTTTTACTGTTTGATCACCTCTGCAGTAGAGGGGCCTCTAAAGCTCTGTTCAAAAGAGAATTTAAAATCTGATTTTTAACATCATATGGAAGGTTATGAGAATGTAGCCAGGTAAACCTCCTCAAAATAGTACCAGTGGCCATAGCCCTGGAATAGTATCAACTGAGTTATGCACACACTGTAAACAACAAGAAGTGACTTGCACAACAGAAGTAACTAAATTAAAGCAGATTTTTCCTCACAAGAAGAAACTGCAGATAAAACTTTTCTCATACTTTCACAGTTAATAAAAAACAAATGTTAACATATGAGCCAGGCAATTCAAAATTCTGAAAATCAAAGTTGGGGAAGCATAAACTTTTTCCCATACTTATCAATAGTCTTCCCATCCTTATTAGATTCTGGGTTTGGGAAGAGTGTATGAAAGCTTAATAAAAGACTGAGGAATTTTATAGCTCCTATCTGCCTTTTATGAGCAGCTGGCTGACTATTAGGAAAATTGCAGGCAGTAACCAACACACATCCTCCAAAGTTGACAGAACTGGAGAAGGTGGTGAAGGTTCTGGAAATTTCTTCTGTAACAGCTCACAGTACTTTCTGAGGGAGTGAGAAACCTCAGTGTCCTCCAACTGAAAACACTGACACATTCTGGAAATAGTCTCAGAGAAAGAGAAGCCCCTGCAGGGAGATTTAGAAACGGAGCTCTCCTCCGAGTCAGAATCAGAAATCTGAAGAGAAACTCCTGTTTCTGTCCCTTTATCTTCCTATCCAGATTCAGAATTGTGAATCTGTTTACCAGAAATTGCTTTATAAGAATAACCAATAGCCTGAATTAAACACAGAGACAGGTCCAGTAAATTACCCCGTCTAAGGAAATTTGAGGGGGACTAGATACATATTTAGTTTTACCTTTCTTTTTGACATGAAAAATGGGGCCAGCAATGTTATCAATGGCAGCAGCAGTTTATCCAGGGATGGGTACAACATTCTGACAAAACAGGCTGCCTTCCCTATTCTCTTTCAAAAGAATGACAAGAGTGGCTCTCCTCTTCCCAATGAGGGCACCTCAATAGCCACAGAGGACATGGATAACCCCTGGTTCATAGTGGCTGTAGCTGCTACACCAGAGGGATCCGGGATAAAAGGTGAGTGGTCTGAGGTACAACTAATGGCCACAGCCAGAGTTACCTACCTGCAGCTGAGGCAAATTGCTACCCTCCTGTGGTATCAAAGGCAGTTTGCCTAACTATTTCTTTCTGTGGCTGGAAGAAGGACCGTCCATGGGACCAACAGTGCGTTTCATGGTCAAGCTGAAAATGGTGTCTCATTCCCACGAAAATAAGTCTTTAAAAGACATTATTTTACATAAAACAAATAAAAAGCACCTTAAAACACTTTCACAGCTCCAAAAAAGTAAAATAAACACAATTTCTCCACAGACAAAATAGTTCTTAATTACTTTAAACAGACTTTAAACTGACAGGCTTTCAACAAATTTTAAACTGACAGGAAAAAAGAGTGCTCTCATTTAAAAGTAGAGCAGTCTCTTGACAGTTCATAAAACACAAAGTGCTAGCTTTAATATTACTTTCCTGAACAGGAAAGTGTTATTATATAAACAATTTTTAATGGAAGTTTTATTTCCCCAAAAGGAAACTTATCTGCACAGCAAAGGAACAGTACAAGCTGACAGTCGATCCTCGAAAGTCTCAGGGAAGAGTACTCTTCAGCAGCAGGAAAGCTATGAAAGGCTTGGTACCCAAACCTGTCTTTTTAGCTCAGCTTGAGCTGACTGACTGTCTAGGCATGTGGAAGGTGCCCGTTTAGAAGCTGACTGGCTGGCTGTTATATCCTATGCAGGTTATAACCCATATAGCGAAGGCTACTGCAGCAGTGATCAATATGATGAACATCTACTGTTATAAGTAAGTGCAACTTACTTAAAAGTATTATACTCATCATTTTCACTGCTGCAGTAGCTTATTGGTAGATTACCAAAGCTTATCCAGCCTGGAAGGAAAAAGGATAAGGGGCCAGGAGACCATGAAGCGTGGTTCTTGCAAAGCCTGCCTGAAACCTAGAGAAATAATCCAGTTTGCAGTGCCTTGTAAATGTATGGATGATGGACCAAGTTGTTGCCTCTAGAATGTATGCCATCCAAGAAGATAAGGCCCTGGTAGAATAGGCATTAATACTGACCGGAATAGTTTTGCCATGGTGAGAGTAACAAAACACAATAGCAAAGGACAAACATCTAGAAATGGTCTGTTTAGACAGGGGGTTGACCTTTTTTAGTCTCCATATAGGAAATAAACAGCTGGTCAGCTTTCACAAAGGACTTGGTTTTATCAAGGTAGTACCTGAGCTGCCAATGCATGTCCAAGATATGAATAATCTATTTTTCTATGTTTTTTACATCTGGACAGAAAACTGGGATACTGATGGCTTGATTCAAGGTGAACTCCTAGACAACCTTAGGCATGTGTGTGGGGTTAGTCCACAGAGTTAACCTATCTGTATGGAATACCGATCAGGGTTTCCCCACAATAAGAGCCTACAACTCAGATACTTAGCTTGCAGATGTCAGAATAATAAGTAGAGCAGCCAACTGACCTCAAATCAGCCAAACAGGTAAATTTAAAAGGTGACAGTCAGTTTCTCCAGCAAAAAACTGAGATTCCAAGTTGGAAGTATTTCTTTGTGAGGGGTCTCATGTGCTGCATCCCTTTCAGAAACTGTTTGACAACAAATAAAGACGAGAGAGGAGGCTCCATGGGAGGACAAGCTGAAATGACCACTACATGAATTTTGGAAGTAGTATACAAAAGGCCAGATGATAATAACTCACATAAATATTGAAGCATCAGCGATGCAAACTGCCTAATGGGACTCTGGTTATTAGCCAGGCACCAACTAGAAAATCTTTTCGATTTACCAACACATGACTTTCTAGTAGCAGGCTTTCTTGCCTCTTTTAGTACCTGCTACATGTCCTCATGAAAAAGGTGCCTAAAAGTTATCAACATTGAATCACCCAGTCAGTAAGTTGCAGTTGCTTGATAGTGGGATGTATCGAACTCCCCTTGTAAATAAGAAGTCTTGTGGCAATTGCCCTTGTTCCAATTCCATAAGAAGGGAGAACCAGTTATGACTGGACCAAAAGGGAGTTACCACAATGATTCTGGTAAATCTTTCTGAATCTTCAGAAGTACTCTGGAAATCAATGGAAAGGATGGGGGGGGGGGCATACAGAAATATTTCTGACCAATGGAATGAGACAGCGTTTGTTCTACAAACTTGCTTACATGGATTCCTGGAACAGAATTTGTCTAAACGTTTGTTTGAAAGGAGGATACTTGAGTTGACCCCACATCTGAATCAATTCCTGGAATACCTCTGAATTGAGTTTCCATTTGTTAGGGTCTGCTCAGGATTTGCTGAGTTTGTCTGCACTGTGTTTCACTCTGACAGTATCTAATTGGCCTGAAAAGGGAATGTTGCAGAGCTAACTCCCATGCACAGATGGTATGATGCCCTTGTTTATTTAAGTACCGCATCACTGTAGTATTGTATGTAATCAACTGAAGAGGCCCTTGTTGCACAAGATGATGTAAAACTTTTATAACTTGAATCACAGACAGTATTTCTTTGACATTTATGTGCTTTTGTCTGTCCAAACTGTCCCACAGACCTTACAATTCCTTCCCCTAAAAACTGCACTCCAAGTGAAATCTGAGGAGTCTGTCAAGATTAACTGTGTTGGGGAAGGAAGAGAAAATGAGAGTTCTGCATTGACAGCCAACTGATCCTGCCACCACTGAAGTTTTAGCTTTACAAAGCCCAGCAGTAGTATTTTAAAATCTAGGAGATGAAGATGTTGGGTTTACATGTTTTTTGGAACCACTAAATTTTCCCCATGTATTCCCTAAAAGTGGTATAATTGGGATCATAAAAGCCATAAGGTCTAGAATTCTGAAGAATTCACTGCCTAAAGCTTGAGTCAGATAAGAAAAGTTCAAGAATACTTCCCAAAAAGATCCCAATAGTCTTGAGGTAAAAAGGCTTTTTTTGCATCACAGTGATTTATTTTCTTTACCTTGTGTTTTACTTGTATTCTGCTTTTAACTGCATATTAAAACTTCAAAAGAGACCACAGCTCTGTCTCTTGTGAGTCAGGCAGAAATTAGAACTGATCAATTAAGGACTCATATATAAGATAGAAGAGGTCACTTAAGGTTAATCATTTGTGAACTGAGGGGTGGAGCTAGGAACTAAACCTTCTATTTAAGGGGTAAAATAAAACATTTCAGAGCTTTACTAGAAAAGCTCACCAGACTCTGCTACACTTTGCTGTAAAGGAAAGGTTAGTTTGCTTTTTATTTGTTGTATTTTGTATTACTTTATTGTATTTTTATATTTTGAATACTGTGACTTGTTTTCTGTACCTTGTGTTTTACTTGTATTTTGGTTTTAACTGCATATTAAAACTTCAAAAGAGACCACAGATCTGTGAGTCAGGCAGAAATTAGAACTGATCAATTAAGGACTCATACATAAGACAGAAGAGGTCACTTAAGGTTAATCATTTATGAACTGAGGGGGTGGAGCTAGGAACTAAACCTTCTATTTAAGGGGTAAAATAAAACATTTCAGAGCTTTACTAGAAAAGCTCACCAGACTCTGCTACACTTTGCTGTGAAGGAAAGGTTAGTTTGCTTTTTATTTATTGTATTTGTATTACTTTATTGCCTTTTTATATTTTAAATACTGTGATTTGTTTTCTTTACCTTTTGCTTTACTTGTATTCTGCTTTTAACTGCATATTAAAACTTCAAAAGAGACCACACCTCTGTCTCTTGTGAGTCAGGCAGAAATTAGAGCTGATTAATTAAGGACTCATACATAAGATAGAAGGGTCACTTAAGGTTAATCATTTGTGAACTGAGGGGGTGGAGCTAGGAACTAAACCACCTGTTTAAGGGGTAAAATAAAACATTTCAGAGCTTTACTAGAAAACTCACCAGACTCTGCTATACTTTGCTGTGAAGGAAAGGTTAGTTTGCTTTTTATTTGTTGTATTTTGTATTACTTTATTGCCTTTTTATATTTTGAATACAGTGATTTCTTTTCTTTACCTTGTGTTTTACTTGTATTCTGCTTTTAACTGCATATTAAAACTTCAAAAGAGACCACAGCTCTGTCTCTTGTGAGTCAGGCATACATTTTCCCCACCCACCCAGCCGGTTACTGTCATGTTCTTAAATACTACTTTCTTTCTAGTTGCCTGCCTCTTATGTTAGTTTGTCCATATATCTCATTTCCTGTCTGCTTTCACTGGCTTGTGTGAGTAAGGACAAAATTATCATTGTATGAAATCACCCCCCTTCAACTATTTAAATGTATTGGCCATCCTACTGTATTCCATAGTACCAGAATACAAAAGTGACCACCCATTTCAATCTAGCTTGCTGTTTTAAAAATAGTGACTCTCCACTAAAACTTAACTTTTTAGACAGGTAAAACTTAAGTTACCTACTTTCACATCTATCTTATCTAGTGCACACTGCAGTGTTTAGGATAAACCATTTTTTTTTCATCTTACCTTTAAGCATCCCTGTGACTAGCACTTGCTCTAATACCTGCTGGAAAGCACTAGGAAGCCTTAAACTGATACAAGCACTCAACTCTCCTTGTTAATAAGGAGAAATTAATCGTAGGCACTAAACAGTCTATAATTGCAAAGTACCTTGCTAAGGCAAGAGAAAACAGCTCCTGTACTTTACAAAAAAAGCACCTAACCAGGCATGTCCAAGTTTCAGCTTCCAGTGATTTCTCCTGTCCACCTGGTGAATCTGCGCATACTGGGGAAATGCAGCAACTGCCTCATGTACACAGACAACCCTCTCCTCCTACCACCCAACACTACAACCTGTGAGAGATGACCTTATATAACCAAACTGGAAGCAAAGCTCTCTCCACCCAAGATTGTGCTAGACCATCAAGAGGAGAAGGTTAACACCCGCACTACACCTCAAGAGCACATAGCCCTTCTAAACCCACACCACCAACACCTACACACAGAAGCATTAAATCCACATATGCTGATGTCCTTAACTGTAACCTGTCCAAGCAACAAGGACCTCCTAAGCTGAAATGCAAACAAACACCAATCACAACCAAAGTGTCATATAGCTCACAACACCAGTGTGCCACCCAGCAACAGCCCCTAAGGCAAGACAACGTACCTAACACTTTAGTCATAGGTGACTCTATAGTCAGGCACACTGATGTCCCACTCACCAGGCTGAACAAGGAGAAAATTACAGTCAGCTGCCTGTCGGGTGCCAGGATCCACCACCTAATGCATGCACTGAAGTCACTCCACAACAAGTACAAATATGACTCTGTCATTGTCCATGTTGGAGTGAATGACTTGAGATGTACCTCCCTGGACTACATGAAATGTACATGGTAGAACTCTCGGATCATGTGGCCCAGACAGGTATGACCCTAGCCCTGAGTAGCATCCTGCCTTCGCCCAAAATGATACCACAATATACGGACAAAATGATTGACTTCAACAATTGGCTAAGCTTCTGGTGTCATTCAAAGGGGATCCAGTATCTGTCTGCCTGGGATGACAAGATCGACAGACCACGATGTTTTGCCAGAGATGGTCTGCACCTGTTGCCCCTGGGATTCAGGTTACTGGCTAAGGCTCTTGTCATCCCTTTAGTGCCTTTTTTAGGCATAGTTCAAAGGACAAAACCACCACCGTAACAGGTACAAGCATGCAAATTCTGAAGGTAATGCTACTCAATGCTAGAAGTCTAAACCTCAAAATGCACTCTATCGAGGCACTCCTAAAAATGGAGAACATCAGTATCTGTGCAGTAACTGAGACCTGGTTCAAGGCTCCAGAGAGCACCCCTGCAATACCAGGCTACAACTCTTACCACACTTTTTGGCCACCAAACCAGGTCGGAAACATTAAAGGTGGAGGAGTGTCCATATTCACCAAGGATATTCACACCACCAGGCTAGTTGCCCAACACAATGCATCTGAAATTCTCCAGGTGCAACTAACACTAGGTAAGACTGCAATCCAAATTGTAGCTTGCTACAGACCCCCCACCATGTCCTAAGATTCTCACTACACCTTTCTAAACATACTGGAAAATATTAAGATACAACCAAACACCCTAATACTGGGTGATTTCAACTAACCTGCCATTAACTGGGAAAACTACTCGAGTACCAACACCTTTGCCTAACGGTTCTTGGAATTCATAAATTCCAATGCAATGGATCAACTAATCCATAGTCCCACCAGGAGCTCCAATATCCTTGACCTGGTCATTACCAACATGGGAAATTGATGCCCCACACCTATGGTCACCCTCTCGTTGGTCAGGTATGACCATAAGCTAATCACCCTTAACATCCACATCCCACTCCCAGTAAGGAAACCTCCATAAAAAACTTCTCCAAAGCCAACTTCATGCTACTCAAGTCAGAAGTGACAAACTTCATGACACCCATGCAGACGGGAACTGAAAGTTTGACTGCTGAATCCTAAACTAAGGCACTGTATGAGCACATCCACTCATGCATTAATTGTGCCATCCTAAACAGAACCAAGATGCTCTCCTTCAAAAAAAGGAAGCCAATCTGGTGGTCCCTACCATAAACAAAATTTTCAACAAAAGGAAGACATTGTTGCAGAAAACAGAAAAATCCCAGGATGCAAAAAACTCACTTACCAGCCTCAGTAAAAAGCTGAGATCCCTCATAAAATCCTCCAAAGCTAGCTATGAAAATAAGATTGCCAAAGATTCCAAAGACAACCACAAGGCATTTTATAAGTATGTCAAGAATCTAAATGACAATGCTCAGATCTGCTCTGAGCTACAACAGAATGGCATTAAATATACTGATCCCAAGGACATTGCCAATATCCTGGCAGATCAATTCAGTACCAACTTTACCCCCCTCTCACCCCCTAAATGGTCCATCTCAATACCAGAAGATTATCAAAGTCCGGTAATAACGGCCACACAAGTAAAAAATGCACTCCCCAAAGCTATGAATATAGCATCCATGGGACCAGATGACATCCCAGGCTGTGTATTACATGAACTATAAAATGAACTGGCACCTCACCTAAGTGTAATGTTTAATCATAGCCTCACTTCAGGCTTCGTGCCCACTGAGTAGCACACAGCTACAGTTATCCCACTTTACAAGGGAAGATCCACCATGGATCCCGGGAACTATCGCCCCATCAGTCTGACGAGCCTGATCTCCCAGGCCATGGAATGTATTATCATGGAATTTATAAATAAAGACATTGTCAACCTTCAAACACTGGACCCCACCCAGTTTGGGTTCGTGAAGGGCCGATCTTGTCTCCTGAACCTGATTGACTTCTTCGAATCAGTTTCCAGAGCTGTGAACAAGGGTAAGGTGGTCCACACCGCCTATCTGGGCCTCACCAAGGCCTTTGACACCATCCCCCACTCTGGAATCATAGATAGACTTTACTAAGCTGGGCATTAATCCCTACATCTCTCGACGGGTTGCCAACTGGCTTACTGACAGAACCCACACTGTAAAAGTAACCGATTCCAAATCCAGCTCCAGACAAGTGACAAGGGGAGTACCTCAGGGTTCAGTCCTGGGACCGCTCTTGTTTGGCATCTACTTCTCTGAAGTACAGGCCAACACTAAGGGACTCTGGCTAACAAAGTTTGCAGATGACTGCAAACTAGGAGCCATTATTGAATCCCCAAATGATGTGGATACTCTACAAAAGGGCCTTACGGAAACAGATGCTTGGTGCCAGATCCATGGGCTCAAGCTCAATGCCAAGAAATGTATAGTTATCCCCTTTGGGAAAAAACATGTACCCATGAATTACCACATAGGTGGCAGTACACTAAACACTGAAAGTGTGATAAGAAACTTAGGGACACAGGTGGACAGTGGTCTCACTTTCAATAACCACATCGCCACAACAGTCAGGAAATCCTTCTAAGTGGCACACCTCATCACTAAGGGCTTTTCATCCAGGAAAAATGAGTTCATTGTCCCACTGTACTCATCCCTCATTAGACCCATTATAGAATACAATGCCCAATTTGGTATGTACCTCTCAAGACATCTGCAACAACTGGAAAGGCCACAGTAATACCTCACTAAAAGAATCACAGGCCTAAAGCAGATGCCCTACGCTGACCGCCTTAAAAAACTCCAGCTATACTCTGTGGCATATCGTCTACTCAGAGGTGATCTCTGCTTAACATACAAGGCTATGTCAAACCCAGAGCTGTTGGACATGCTACACTTAAAGAAATCCCAATCCCTCAGAGCCATATGCTCCAAGGATCTAAACCTTGTCATCACAATAAATAAAACATGCTGGAGGGATAGGTTCTTGACCCAGAGACTCCCCAGAATCTGGAATAGACTGCCCATACATGTCAAGCAGAGCACCTCTTTGGCCATCTTCAAAAGAAACCTTGATGATTGGATGGGAGAAAGAAAAGTCATCCCGCGGATCACGTCAGTCACCCTGCTAGACAGGGGTCCAGGGAAGTAAATAGTGTGGGAAGAAATAGCCAGGGAATTGTTATGGCTAGGCTTGTATAGGCCCTAGGGCCGATAGCCTAGTACCAACCTATGAATCTATGAACCTATGAGCAGTGACTATTAGGCACCCTAAAATCACAATCCTGTGTGACTGAGTCAGGAAGGATTTCTGTATGTTTATCTGAAACTCAATATGGGTTGTGGAGATGAAACCTTTGTTAAGCTCTCCTGGCATCTGGGCAAAGAATATATATAAGCAAGCAAGTCATCTAAATAAGGAAAATGTGCATACCCTGCAGTCTGCAGTGAGCCACCACAGGAGTTATAAACTTTGTAAACACTTTTGGTGCAGCAGATAGCCCAAAGGGTAATGCAGAGAACTGACAATGTGATCCAGATGCACCAAATCTTAGGAACTCCCTGAACTTGTATGCTATTGGATTGTGATAGTAAGTATCCTTGAGGCCTAAGGCTACCATAAGAGAGGGGTCAGGAAGAAGTGTTAGCACTGACTGGAGAGTCAACATCCTCAATTTTGAAACCTTCACATAAAGCTTGAGGAAGGAGAGATCCAAATCTGGTCTCCATGAGTGCTCTTTTTATGGATCTAGAAACATTCTGAAATAACAGCCCCTTCCTAAGTGTTTTGCAGGAACATGTTCTATGACACCTGCTTCTAACCCTGTTGGAGGAAACATCTCTGCTTGCTTTGGAGGGTTAGGGAGGATTCCCTTGAAAGTATGAGGAAAATCAATACATTTCCAACTGTAACCCCAGTGAATCACCTTCAAAACCCATTTGTCTGAAATTGTTAGGTGCCAAACTGGAGCACTTAGGGTCAGATACTGAGAAAGCAAAAGGAAAATAGTAGGGGCACCAAGTG
Organism: Protopterus annectens; assembly: GCF_019279795.1. Taxonomy (NCBI): domain Eukaryota; kingdom Metazoa; phylum Chordata; order Ceratodontiformes; family Protopteridae; genus Protopterus; species Protopterus annectens. The sequence continues at coordinate 1,891,867,863 of NC_056725.1, forward strand.
GGGGAATATGACCAAGTTTCTGATATTGTCATTTTGAAGCTGGTGTATGATCCTTTTTCATTAATTTTTCCATGTTATTTTATATTTTAGGGTTGTTATCCTCCTGCCATTTCTTCTTGGGAGTGTGCCTGTATTAGGCTGCATTCTCTGCTTGTTCTTTCCTTTGAAAGGGATAAAGGATTTGGAAGAAAAGAATATGGGGACATGAAATATCCCAGAAACTCCTTGTATTAATTTATCTGTCTCATTCCATTGTTTCAGGACAGTGTAGCAGCAGGCCCAGCTAAAAAGTATGTGTCTAAAAGGGAAGTGAAAATATCTGATTTTAAGTGATTTAAAAAGTTTTGGTTACATAACCAAACAAATCTCCTCAAAGCAGTAGCTGAAGCAGGAGCCCTAGAAACAGTATCATTACGATCATACAGACTTATTAAGGCATGTTTAGAAAAGTGAGACAGGTTAGAACCCATCTGAGTCATATAAGACCAACCTTCAGGAACCAAAGAAGCAGAAAATTATTCCAAGCTATTAGCATACTTTAAAATAAACTTCCACATATAGCCCTGGTAATTCTGGATTCTGAAGGCTAATGTGGCAGAAGAAGAAAAATTCTTACCCTGTCTGTCCAAACACTTGCTCTCCTTTTCCCTAAGAACAGAGATAGTGGAGGAAAGATGTGTTTTCCCTGCTGGAGCCGTAGGCATGATAGCAACCAGGTCAGCTGTAAGATCAGAATCAAGATATTTATTAGTTTGTAAAACTCTATACAATTAATCTGCTTTTTTAGGAACTGGTAAGATGAGAGAGAAATTACAGGCAGCTTTGAGGGCAAAATAGGTGGAATAGATGCAAAACTAGGAACTTCTTGTTTACGTAAATCATAATATTTGTCCAACTCAGGCAGAACTGTTCTGTTCCCATGCACATACATCCCATAGCCTGGAAAGAGAAAGCTTCCACAGGGACAACTTCATGTTCACTATCAAGTGAATCAGAGTCTTGAGATACGGAACCCTGAGATGAGATAACCCTGTCTCTGTCAACATCAGACTCTTCAGAAAATGAATTCACTTCCCTAGAAAGGGGGCATTAGTATTAGGAAAAGGCAAATATCACTCAGCACTGGCTGACTGTAATAAACTCCTGGCCAGGGTAATAACATTATTTTTATTGACAGAAACCATTTCTTTATTTTCAATGTGATTCATTTTCTGTTTCTTTTTTCTAGGTAAATCCCTAAGGGGTGAATGGTTAGGGGACAATGAAAGGTTTCTTTTGCCAGACATCTCAAGAAGATCATCATCCAGTATCTCCGTACTAAAAATAGATGATTCTCCCATGCCCAAGCAGGGCACTGAAACAGCTGCAGAGGACGCGTCTAACTCCCAGTCTGTAGTGGTTGGCTAGGCTACACCAGTGGAATCTGAGTAAACAGGTAAGAGGTCTGAGGAACCAGATATCCAGTGCAGTCACCACCACTGGCTGAGGCATATGAAGAGATCACATGGAAGGCATGAACTTGTGCTTTAACTGTTTTTTTTTCATTTTAGGTACATTTGGAGAAGGATCAGCAGTATCTGGGTTAGTATCCATGCTGTACCTGTGAAAGAAGTCTGATTCCTAATAAGGAATTACAGGAGAAGTAGGTCAGAAGGTATATGTCACTAGCAAGCACAAGCAGCACATAACCTTTCCAAAAAATAAAAAATGCCCTACAACAAAGTTGCATAAGCAGCACACAATATTTCCCTGTCAAACTAGAGACAGCATTACCTAAGTTAACTGCCCCACAACAATCACCTAAAATTAAGTAAACAAGTATTAAACTCAAGAATTCACATAAATGTCCATTATCCCCTAGAGATATATTTCCTGACTGTCTAAAAAATTCAAAAGAGGAAAGGAAAACATAAAATAAGCCATGAGGCACTAAAAGACAGTTTATTCTTTAAAAGCAATCCCTAGAGATACAACAATGGTAATCGACCAGCGTCTACTGACGTGCCTAAAAAGCTAGTATTCTTAAAGTGAAATATCTATAGTTTCACTAAAAAAATTAAAAAACACTAAACTATATTAAAACATTATTTATGTGAGTGGAAGAGGTCCCCTAAAGGCATCAGTGTGACAGAAAGCCTTTGCTGGCTGCTGCTCCATTGAAGTCTCAGAGATGATCTCACAAAACGGCAAGAAAGTGCTGAAGATTTCATAGTTCACTCTAAAAGGCTTTAGCCTATAGGCACCCATACTGATTGTGTGAGAGGAGAGAGAGCTTTTGGAAGTTGTTCATATGCTGTATCCGTGACAGGATACAACACATAGACTACTGCAGCTGTGAGAATGATGAACATCATAGAAACTAGTAGTTAATAGCACTTTGTTACCAAACCTCTACTACCCTTTATAATTTTGCCAATTCTGCAAAAGATATCTTTAAACTCCACTCCTACTTAAGTAAATTACCTGATTTTAGTGCTTCATGCATGAGAAATGAGCACCATTGCATCTCTCTTTCCAAATCCTATAAGTTTTCTAAAAATCTTTAAGCTCAATATATCTTAGTCAAATACACGTGTAGAACTGTACACCTCAATCATCATATAACACTGAAAAATAAATTACAGTGAAGGGCTCGTGTGAGACCAAGTATCCAAATGACCTCTCAGCCTTTGCAATTGATAGGACATCACCATTTATTGGTCTTTCAATGTATTTTCAGTCTCTCATCTAAAATTCTGGAACTCTTTACCAGGTCCTCCTTAACTTTTCTTCACTACAAGTATAGGCTGGCCATTCAACATTTATTAATGTATTACCAAATTTGTTACAATACATAGAAGTTAGAACCTCAGATAAACAAGCTAAGCTACTTACTAGGACAAACTCAAATCCATATTCCTATCAGTAATAACTATTTCCATTCTATTCTCATTACGTTTTGCAAAACTTGATAACCTTTGTAGATTATAGATTCACTCAAAAATACATGTAGCATAGTATCTGGCAAATCTGTTAATCATCCAGAGCAGTGTAAAATTAAAATTTTAGGACTCTATAATTCAATTGAATTGATGAATACATGCATATTTTATTAATCTACCAAACTCTTCTCTGACAAACAGAATAATAAAAAAGCTCAACTGCTATCAAGAAAAAAATGCATCTTATTAAAAACAAATAACAAATAACACAGAGTGCTTATTCCTTTTAAAAACACTGAACTTGATCAGGAATAAAAATTCTTACTAAGCACTGATTATTTGTGCATGCATTTATGTATTTATTTGTAATAAAATATTTTGCTTGGCTTATTTTTTTCATAGCAGTTTGGTTTTCTTTCTTTTTTTCCTGTTTAAATCAGTTAAGCAGTCTTATACTGGGCAGTTATAAGTACTTTATTTTTTGGTTTTATGTTCTGTAATAAAACCATGGCTGAAATAGGCAAGTGTGGCTCAGTCCACCTATCTAAATGAATATTCTTTTTATCTATTTTTTTTTCATTTTTCCCCCACCACTCTATATCTTCTCTATCTGCTTCTTTTTGTTCTTTCTACTAATAATTGTAGTATCCCCAGAACTATTCCCTCAGGGCAGAGTTGGGGCTGCATCAGCTGTAAGCAGTTTGGGAAGCCTAGCAGTGAAATACAGAAAAGAACCACTAGCAGTGTCACTTTGTACTCTGTGAATTTTATGGAATGCTTTAATGAGATGGAGTTGCTGACATCAGGTATATCATCTTAATAACATCAGTCATTTCCAGCCCTATCCTCTAATGTCCAATTTCTAATAGAAATCTGTCTTGCAACCATAGCATGCCCTCATCACCAGGAGAGTACCAAATCACAGGTAAAAGTCCCATCCCTCCATCTTGCAATGAGCAAGCTGACAAATGCTATTCCTTCTCACCCCACTGACCCCCTTTTCCCTAGCAAGTTAGCCATTTATCAATGTCTAGTCAGCTTTGTCTCAGTCAGGGCTCCATCCCGCTATGTCACAGAGCCAGGATTTCAAGAAATCATTTTCATGTGCATATGATGAATGATGTCCATAGAAAAAATGCATACAAAAAAAAAAAGAGTTTGAAAACTTCTGCCCATTAGAAGAGAAAAACAATTATAGTTCATGTGGAAATTAAGTGGAAATTGAATGGGGGTAATATTGGTCTTAATAAAGAAAAGTTGTGTAAAATCTTACCATAACCATAGATGTTCTTCTCTTCCATGTTGCAGTATTCTACATATTGATTTACTCCTCTTGTCTCACATACATAAGGCCAGTATACCAAAGTTTTCAATCCCTCTGAAGTGCGTAGGATATCTGACGTGGCTGAGGGCAACGTGGGTCATAAAAGTGACGTCTACACACCCCAGTCCTCAGAACTGAAAGCCCCAGTTGGAACCAGTCCTAATAAGGGCAATGCCAGTCCCTTGCCACCCAGAAAGGGAAATACAACCTTATAGGAGGGGAAGGAGGGTGGGAAGGAATACTGCTACTACTACTACTACTTAGAACCCATAAAAGTCCATATTGTACTGACAGATCAGATTTCTCCTCTGAATAAATAAATGTGCTGTTACAATGAATAAAGGCATGATAA